>NC_089742.1:4131549-4141549 GCF_040412425.1 Macrobrachium rosenbergii | reverse complement strand
ACACTAAGTGAATGAGCTGAAATTACCTTTGCATCATATGTATGCGTGTACAAAAATAAAAATAATACATTTTCGATATAGATTTTACACATGAAAGCATGAAATGCATTTTTCATAGAGATTTTACACATGAAAGCATGAAATGAATTTTTCATAGAGATTTTGCACATTAAAAAATGAAATGCATTTTTCATACAGATTTTACACATAAAAGCATGAAATGCATTTTTCATACAGATTTTACACATAAAAGAATGAAATGCATTTTTCATACAGATTTTACACATAAAAGCATGAAAACTTGTAAATTACTTCAAAAATTAAGCACCCACTTCTGCAGGGTTTCTTGAGAATTTTGTGTGTCTGTGAAAAAATCGCGTATGCCCATTAGTTAGGTTCCAGTGAAAAGTTCGTGTGTGTGTGTGTGTTAATTCACGTAACTCGAATCGTGTAAGATCGAAGTGACATTGTATATATATATATATATATATATATATATATATATATATATATATATATATATATATATATATATATATATATATATATATATATATGTATGTGTATATATATAAATATATATGTATGTATGTATATGTATATATTTATATATATATATATATATATATATATATATATATATATATAGTAAAGATATATATATATATATATATATATATATACATATATATATATATATATATATATATATATATATATATATATATATGAAAAATAAGAAGGCCCATAAAATACCATTTAAAACGTTAAACCATATATTTCTGGCACTTGTTTCTGTGCCCTGTTCACTGGTAGTAGAATATGACAGGTGGGAAAGTTACATTGGTATATATACACATGAAGGTGTGGCCTTAGGCCTGATGTTAAGGAGGTGGTGTTTCTTAAGAGCAGAGGAGATTGACCAAATTCCTAGTGGTTTTTATTCTCATTAGCTCCCGTTTGGCGATGGATCTGGCGGTCGTGTTTCTTGGGTCATCTTCAAAAGGGGTCCAGGATTAAGGTGTCAATGGCGTCCTATCAATGTCCTCCTGACAGGTTCATATTGTTGGTTTGATTGATGATAGCAGATTCCAGCATCTTTCTTTTGTACGGACAGCTACTCTTGAAAACCAACTCCGACCCACTCCAGTTAATGACATGCCCTGTATTTCTAATATGTAGAAAAATTCCCGAACTCTCCGAAGCGTAACGTACTGATCTTTTGTCCTCTGTTATTCTTTGCGAGAGCGATCTACCTGTCTCGCCTACATAGATGTCATGACATCTATGTGATTAGAAGAAAAATAAGTGAGCTAGCCACGTCACTTCGCCTCATGTGCAGGGATGATGGTATGTACAGATATCTTTCATATTTGTGCTATCAGGTGCTATTGAAAACAGTGAGTCCGCAGACTCCAGAAATTTGTGCTACAAATTAAAAAGACTGATTAGGAACAGTACATGGAATAATCTTGGCCTTCCCAATAATGCTGAATCTCTCTAACCATCCCTCACTGCAGAAGAACAGACCGTTTTAAATCTTGGAGTTTCATTCGCTCTGAAACCTGGTCCTGAGAGTAATCTTAATTTCCTAGCTGCTTGATAAACATTTTGCAAAAAAACAACTATGACAAGAAAGAGGCATGTCTCAAAGGCATTTTGCTAAATGTCTGGAAGCAAAATAACAACAAAAATTCGCTCCCGAAAAGATTCCAAAATGCATTAGTTAGCTTAAGAAAAGGGGGATATCATCATCAAGAAATCTGACAAAGACGGGAAAATAGTTCTGTTAGACAAGGAGACATACATCAATAAAGTTCAAGAACTTCTCAAACGATGCGAGACCACATTAAATTAACGAAAGACTTCACAACAAATATTGCTGCTCTAAATAACAACCAGTTAGAAACTGTTAGGGGGCAATAAAAAGACATAGAATTATTAGACATTCAAGGTAATCAACCCTCTCTCCCCTATTTACGGCCTCCTGAAAACACATAAAGATGGATCTTTTACGCTCCCATAATATTCTAGTAGGCTCTTTCATGCAAATTATCAAAATGGCTCTCTCGCAGACTTGTTATCACCCTTCTAGAACCTTTCTCATCCTCCCACGTCAAACATGCAGAAGATTCTCTCATACAAAAATTTAATAGTTTAAACATCCTCAAACAACATCAAACTGCCTGCCCAGACGTCGATTCATTATTTACTAAAGTCCTGATTGCCACGTGTTGTTTTAGAGAGGAAGTTACAACCATAAGGAAGACCATTTTCCTCTTGGCATAGATAAAACTTTAAAACTTTCTATCAACCCTGTGTAACTAACAACGTGTTTTCTTTCTCAATGGTAATTTTTACAAACAAAAATTTGCTGTAGCATGGGAAGTCCCCTATCACCCCTTCTAGCAAACTTGTACATGGAATATTTCGAAACAGAACTTTTGTCGTCTATCAAACCCCATAATATGATCTGGCTTAGATACGTAGATGACATCTTTACTTTCTGGGACAATAGCTGGGGGACTTTAATGAATTTTTTAATAGGCTAAATTCGCTAGTTCCGACCATAAAATTTAAAACAGAATGGGAAAAGGACGGAAAACTGCCGTTCCTAGATGTGTACTGGATCATAAGAAAACAGAACAGGTATGCATTTACAGTATATAGAAAACCCACTTCGCTGTTCCTACATTCATTTCTTAAGCTACCACGACGTTCCGCAAAACGTCATGCAGGCAACTACTCCTCAGAGGACTTAGTATTGGCGTTCAAATGAGTACCTGGATGAAGAATTTAAATACGATCCGCCAACACTCCTAACGCAACTGCTCTTATCCATCACACATTATCGAGAGGGCTTACATTAAAGCAATAAAATATACTACAGAGGTCCCACTCACAACAGACAAATAGATTTCAACAACAAAATAAAGCTTCCATAATGATGAAACATCCAAAGGCCACTGAGCAACTCAGTTCTAATAATCCTTTCATTTTCCATTATCCCAACCATCGAGTTCGCTAACGAGCACTTAAAATAACAAAAGTGGGAAGAAGACGGAGTTTACAAGATAATCGCGGTAGTAAATTCGTCATGATCTATGTAGGCGAGACAGGTAGATCGCTTCTCGCAAAGAATAACAGAGCACAAAAGATCAGTACGTTACGGTTCGAGAGTTCGGGAATTTTCCTAAGCATATTAGAAATACAGGGGCATGTCATTAACTGAGCGGGCGGAGTTGGTTTTCAAGAGTAGCTGTCCGTATTAAAAGAGTATTGAATCTGCTATCATCAATCAAACCAACAATATGAACCTGTCAGAGGACACAAAATGGACGCCATTGACACCTTAACTTCAGACCTTTGAAGAAGATGGATCAAGAAACGCGATCGATCCATCGCCAAACGGGAGCTTGGGCCGAGGCCAAAAACCACTAGGGAATTTGGTCAATCTCCCTTAAGAAAACGCCACCGCTCAGCCATCGGAGTGGCCCAAGGCCACACCTTCATGTTTTTGTATATATACCATTGTAACTTTCACCCGTCCATTCTACCAGTGAACAGTGTCAGAAACAAGTGCCTGAAATATATGGTTTCAACGTTTAAATAGTAAGCTTATGGGCCTTCTTATTTTCATTACACTGCAGTATTACAGGAAAAGACATTCATATATATATATATATATATATATATATATATATATATATATATATATATATATATATATATATATTTATATTGTCATAATAAAACAAGTGACAATATATAGATTTTAACACACAGCGTAAAAATAAAAGATCAGGGTAATAAGGCTTTGTGTATTGCGCATACTGGGGTACAAAGTAAAATAAATAAAGAGAGAGATAAACAAGAAAACTCACAAACAAAGATCAAAGTCACAACAAAAGCAACATCATGTCGACAACATACTGTTTGAAGTCACCATCACATATCAAACAAAAATAGTTTTAAAAGATTGAATTTGAAACTGCAGAACAGTTATTACAAAGGTAACATTGTATTTTCATACAATTTTGCAGAACAGTAACTATCTGTTTAAAGACCTGAACTGTTTGAGACTATAAGTTGATTGTTAAAATACAGCAGCAGATTCACTATATTTTCTGGTCACAGGCTGTTAAAAATTATACCAGATGAATGTTCTTTCATCTATTATCGTTAAATACCATATGTGCCAAATAGCTTCCTCTTGCTTCTGGGTTTGAACTGGTGTATTCACGGGCCATTTTATATTACCCAGCGCCTACCAGTTGACTACAGAGTTTATTACTACATTCAAAGCACAAGGAATCGTAAATAGCAGCCATATTAATTTGTTTGGGGAGTTATGAACAATGATATTCTGAACCTCGAATTAAACAACAAGCTGTCTGAAATTTCAGTACTTATCGAAACAAAAAGATTTGCGTTATAGTGAAAGTGTCAAATTCATCAGCGTTCTCTATTGTTGTTGAAAATGTTTCAGCTTTCAGAAGATTTGTCGATTGTAACTTTGTATTTTAACATACTCACGTCAAATTTCCATGTCTCCGAGTCTGTAATACCTGCCGCATATCTCACTTTAAACATGTTATTAACCGAGAGTTTGAGCATTAACGTGGTGATCTGAATAATAGCGGACATAAGAACAGACGTTGGTAGTTTCCTGTAAACACAACACAAATTTATCCTTTCTATGAACCAAACATTATAAAATGGTAATGAACAATTATTTTCCTTTTCAACGGTGAATTTAATAGAAGGTACCAACATTTACTCGTTCAAAAATCAAGCTCACTTCGCATAATAAACACAGAACATGCTCATCAACGTAGTCGAAACCAGTTAGCTTCTTGCAAGTAGCAGGCATTAGCTTACTAAAAAAATCTCATAGCAGAGCCAGCAATTGGGAAAGGAGCTTACAGCCATCCCAAACTTTTGAAGGTACAATTTCGTTAAAAACAAAACTTCTGCAATCCTTAACATAATTTTATCAATTTAAAACACACAAGTTTGTAATCCTGTCCGCTCCAATAATCAGTTCTGTTGGTAGTGTTTCATATAAACTGTCTAAATGGTTGGTTCGGATTCTCACGCCTATTGTCGGAAACATATCCCAATCGCATATAAAGAATAATACAGATTTTGTTGAAAAATTAGTAATTCTCGCATACCATGACTTTAAAATGGTCAGTTTTGATGTAACTTCTTTATTTACCAATGTCCCAGCGTTGACGATTTATTGGCCTTATTGACGAATTAACAAGTCATGATTTACCTTTTAGCTTCTGACAAAATTTTAGAATTGATAAAATTATGTGTTATTGGGATTGCAAGTTTGTTTTTAACGGAAATTCATTACCTTCAAAAGCTCTGGGATGGCTATGGAATCCCTTCCCAGTTCCTCTAGCAACCTATATATGGAGTTTTTTGAACAAAATATTACTCTGCTATTTTGCCTAAGGGGTTCTTTGTTTCTGATAATGTTGATGACATATTCTGTGTTTATTGGTCTATACAAAGTGAAAATTTGAACAGTTTGACAAGGTAAATCATTTGGTACCTTCTATTAAATTCACTGAAGAGGAAAAATAATTGTTCATTACCATTTTAGATGTTTTGGTTCATAGAAGGATAGAACTTTGTGTTTGATGTTTACAGGAAACCTACCAATATATTCTTATGTCCACCATTATTCAGATCACTCACGTTAATGTAAACCTCAGTTTTTTGTAGCATGTTTTTAAGGGCATTAAGGATATGCAGCCCGGAATTTTAGATCTGAATTTTGTAAATTTACGACGTGGGAATTATGTTAAAATACCCAGTTTTAACTGACAATCTTACAAAGTTAGAAACATTTTTTATTCCAATAACAATAGGGAGCCTTGGTGAGAGAAAACATTTTGACACTTCCATATAACGTAAATCTTTGTTTCTCAAAAATTACTGTGCAATTTCACATAACTGTTGTTTTCATAAGAACTAGGACACTTCAGAATATCATTGTTCGTAACTCCCCAAACAAATTAATGGCTGTATTTACACTAGATTCCTGTGCTGGATGTAGTAATAAATACCTTGGTCAAACTGGTAAAGAACTAGATTATCGTCTAAAACAGCATCGTTAGCGCAGTTCGAAACAGCCACAATTGACAAGTGCTTTATTTGGTACATACATGAATGATTTTAACCATTGACTGGAAATTCATCTGAGATAATTCTTGTAACCACATTGTTAAGAGAAATATAATTGAATTCGTTTTTATTACATTTTAACAATCAACTTAAGAATATTAGTTCGGTCTTTAAATTAGATATTACCTTTGTTCATAAAATTGTAGGGAAGTACAATGTTACCTCTTTTAGCAATAGCCTGTTCTACCTGTGTTTCAGTTCTTGCTAAGTATTTTAAAGTATATTTTTTGTTTTGGTATGTACAATTTGACTTCAAACTAGCATTGTATCTGCAATGGTGTTTAGCTGTTGGTGGCTTTGATCTTTGTTTTGTGGTTTTCTGTTTATGTCTCTCTTTATTTATTTTGATTTGTACCCTGGAAGAAGTGTACTGCAATACAATGAAAGCGCTTGGTACCTGGTCTTTAATTTTCAATTCTTATGTAATAACACATATATTTGTCACGTGCAGTTTGTGGACTTATTACATATAGGAGATATATATATAGTATATGGATATATATATAGAGAGTATATATATATATATATATATATATATGATATATATATATATACATATATATACATATATATATATATACATATATATATATATATATATATATATATATATATATATATATATATATATATATATATATATATATATATATATATATATATATATACATATATATGTATATATGTTTCTTCTGGCAATTAGTTTGAAATATTCTCCCGGTGAGACAGCAAACTATTTCCGATAATCAACTCTTGTGATTCCGACTTTTGAAGTTGTGGGGCCAGGGAAACATAAAACAAGAGGAAAAAAGGGGAATCCATATGAAATGTAAGGCTCTTACTACTGAAGGTGAATGTTACGTAAAATAAGGGCAAACTTACAGAGGTGTATTTACATAAATAATATTAGTAATGGTGAATGCAAGTAGATTATTGATCCTGAAGGGGATTCCTACAGGATGAATGAAAATGGGGGGATACCAGACACAGTCCAAGAGGATTCCACGATATAGGCTCCCTCTGAAATGAGAGATATGCACATTATGCACCAGTAATGAAAATTGACAAAAGAATAATAAATTCGAAGCTGCACTGAGGGTGCCAAGGGGCTTCGATGAATTATTAATGTCTTAGCACTGCCGATACTCGAGGAGCACGGACATTTGACAAGAGATTCGGTGATTACTGGCATTCAAATTAAGTAAATGTTACGAGGAAAAGCGTGACTGAATGGATGTCTTCCAGAGCACTTTACCGTAAGGCAGATTTAGTTCCAGCGCAGAAAGCGGTCCGTGGATGACTTGCGATTTCCGAGGGCGAGTTTTCTTCCACGTGGTAAGATGCAAGGGCTTCAGTAAGGGGCAAGGCAATGGGGACTTCTCGAAACTCCAAGCAAATGGAGTGGGTCATCGGTCCAGCCGAGTGCACAAAGGAAAGTATACTTTGAAAGGGCCATGGTTAGGAGCCAAGGGCATCGTTGGGCCAGGCATGGTGGTGAGTGGTGTCGGCCCACCTCATCTAGTCCAGCGCGAGGTGAGAGCGAACTCTGGTTTGGTTGCTTTATCCTCCTCCTATGGGGTAGAGGCCCATCCAACACATAGGGGTTGAGTCATGTTCAGCTGATGCCTGCAGGTGTTTTTTGCCCGAAAAGGACAACACCAGACAGATTCACTTTCTTAGCCTGGAAGTCAGAAATTATCTACTTAAAGGAGTGGCCTACATTTGGTTTTAATCTCCTGTATTCGGACTATGCAAAATATCGATTGGCAGGCAGTAAATGAAAAAAAAAAAGGAGGAAGCAATTTGCTAGAGTTTCTAATTTATAATAATTTATATATATATATATATATATATATATATATATATATATATATATATATATATATATACATATATAGAGTTATTATATATATATATATATATATATATATATATATATATATATATATATATATATTATTATATATATATATAGCGATTTATTATTTCATTGTATGAAGAACAGAAAGCTACAAACGTCCTTAATATCCAATTAACTCTACCGAAGTAATATATTTCATATATGTTACCGAAGGGGAATTTTTAGTTGATATAGTCTCACCGTCCCGTAGAGTGAATTGGATATTAAAGACGTTTGTAGCTTTCGATTGTATATGAATCACGGTGATGATAAATAGTTATATATGGCTACGCGGCGACAAACGCACTACACGGTCAACATGGCAGAGGTGGTGGATATCGCCTCCAAACGCAAAACACCTGGAGTTCCGACGGGTGAGTTGATGGGAGATGGTATTCACTTATATACCTCTCTTGTGGCCGACTGGTTAGTGTGTCACTGTAGTCCTGATTCCTCGTCCGTCGCTGGTTCGACCCCACGGGACGGTGGACTTATTATCAACTAAAAAAATTCCCCTTCGGTAACATATATGAAAATATATTACTTCCGAGGTAGAAAGAATTGGATATTAAAGGACGTTTGTAGCTTTCATTTGTGCTATAAATATATAATATATATATATATATATATATATATATATATATATATACATATATATATATATACATATATATATATATATATATATATATATATATATATATATATATATATATATATATATATATATATATATATATATATATATATATATATATATATATATATATATATAGTAGAAAAAATTTGTAAAAGGACATGGGGAATTAAAGACATAAATATCAGGGACTGTGGTTTGTATAGGATTAAGCCCGAAGGAATTGAAGCTAAGGTTATCCACTCAAGGAATATTAAAACTGTTAATTGAGGTAGAAAGGAATGAGGGGAAAGGAAATGCTGGTGATTTGGTTATGGAAAATAATAATCATTTAGAAAAATCTGATATGGATAACAGTATTTTAGAAATGCCTGAAATAGAAGTAGTTTTAACTGGGTTTGTGTTTGATTTAGCAAACATGGCAATAGCAAATATTGCTTAGTGCTGATGAAGAGGTTGGAACAAATGCACATAACACCAATGCCCTGGACTGAGAAGATCATAGAGGATACGAATCAGACAGCGATCGGAGTTGTAAATTGTTTTTTCTTTGTCTGGAGGTGGAAATGCCAGTATGGATAGATGGGGATTGAGTGTACGGAGGGCATCGTAAAATTGTAGGGGTTGTGTGTAGCACTGTAAGCTCCTCTGGCAACACTTTAGCATTTAGAAAAGGAACTACCAGATAACAACTCTTAACAGGACAGCTAATGAGCAGCCAAACAGAACTTCACGAACGGAACTACCTTCATGACCTGTTAACCGAGGAATTAGCCATTCCTGGTTAATATCATGAAAGAATATTTTTTAGAAAAATCGTAAATTAGATGAAGGGCCTGAAATTTACCAAACTTCGAGTAGGCTCATTCTATCGCCACTGTAGCGAACGCTTATATAAGCTCCGAGCTGAACTGCCCGGTATTATTCAATCTTACTGTACTGTAACGGAACTGCTATGTTATTTATTTACCTGTTAATTTTAGCTTTTGTACTGGTTCTTGGTAATAATGTCAACATAATTTATAAGCTGTGGATCTTTTGTCTGAACATTGATGGAATTCTTATCTAATTTACATTTGTTTCGCATGCAGGTTGAAGGTTTGTCTATATTTGGAAATAAAATTAAGAAGAAATGCTGCTGTGATTTATCTCCCCTTGATTGTTATAGAAGACATGTTAAAATACATGAAAGTGCTTGGCACCCTGTCATTTCATTTTGAACTCAAGTGGTTTAGCTAACATATATATATATATATATATAT
>NC_089742.1:4124049-4126549 GCF_040412425.1 Macrobrachium rosenbergii | reverse complement strand
CTAAGATTACTGGATTTTATAGGGTTTTATGTCGAGCATGATACCTTTGTGATGAGCACAAGCTGAGTAATACAATGATTGTTCCAAAGAGCAGTATATCTGCAGACTGCAGCAAATACAGGCCAATCTCTATTCTCCCTGTGCTTCCAAAGTTGCTGAAAATTTATTTTTAAGCCACTGTATAATCTAAAGGATTGTTAGCTGATAGTCTATGCATGTAGAAAGTAGTTAGGTACTGGGATGCTCTTAGACTTGACTTACCATTTGGTAGGAACCTTGATATGGCTTTGAGTGCAGAGTCATTCAAAAGATTTTAGGATTACAGTTTAGTAAATCATCACTTACTTTTAACTTTAGAATCTCGAGTGGGTGGATGGGATTTGGGATTTTAGAGGAACCAAGATTTGTGGACAGGATCTTTAGTCCAAGACCTGTGGTCTGGAGGTCCCACAAGCGTGTTCTTGGTCACTGTTATTTTTAGTGTATATAAGTGATATGGTTGTTGGCCTGGAAAATAAGATTGTTCAGTATGCCGATGATACAACGCTTGGGTGTAGTAAATTCTCCACTTATGAGAAATGAAGCTGCCCTCAGCCTCAATCGAGACATGGGTCGGATCGAAAATGGTGTAGTCAGTGGGGTATGAAGTTGAATTCTGTAAAACGAAAACACTATTGATTAGTTGATCTCCTACAGATTTACCCCATCCTCCCCTTCAGGTGGACGTAACTTTGCTGAATGATTCTGAAACTTTTAACTTTATTCTAGTGTAACTTGACTCATCTAACTTTGAGAACATCTAATGAAAGTGTCAGAAAATGGCACACGAAAGCTAGGTATTGTTCGTGAAGCTATCATATATTTATAAGTGATAAAATCAATGCAACCTGTTATAGGTCACTTGTACTTTTTACTGGAATACTGTTTTCCGGTGTGGTTGTCTGCTTCTGCTGGAGATTGATCTCTTTTAGACATAATGGCTCGTAGTGGTTTTACAGTATGTTTCCTAATAATAGCAGATTATAACTTGATCATCGACCGATAGTCTCTTATTTTGTCACTTTTTTCATAAGTTGTATTTCAACAGATTTTCACAATGACAATTGATCCCTAATCTGCCAAGAGCAACCAGATTCGATGATTAGCAGCATCAATATGCAGTAAATGTGCCTCGCCGTCGAACTTTAGTTCGAAAGCCTCCAGGGATGTCGTCAACTGGAACTTCAAGTTCAAGCGAAAATGTACTGCAATTACTACCCTAATACTATTCTTCGATGCTATTTTTAATTTTTTTTTTATCTATTTATCTGTTAGTTATTTCCTTTTTTTGATAACTTTACTTCCTTCTTAATTTCTTCCTAATGAACACCATATTCATTTGGAAGCTTGAATTTCAAGTCAATGGCCCCTGTATTATTTCATATGAATAGGCTTTCCATAATAATAATAATTTCATTTAATAGATAATATAATAATAATAATAATAATAAAAAAAAATGAAGTTGTTTTAATCTACTT
Organism: Macrobrachium rosenbergii; assembly: GCF_040412425.1. NCBI lineage: Eukaryota > Metazoa > Arthropoda > Malacostraca > Decapoda > Palaemonidae > Macrobrachium > Macrobrachium rosenbergii. Next base: position 4,125,031 of record NC_089742.1, on the reverse strand, counting down.
TTCACACAGTTTTCAAAGCCATTTCAAAAGTAAACATGGGAACGACGATAGATTATGATGGGAGGAAAACCTTTTTCACATGGCTGCTTAAATCTTCAAATACAAACGTGAAGCCTAAATCCCCCTGATCCCACCGAGTCCCCTTCCATAACGTTTGTATATACATCATCTCCCTTGTCAGGAAACCATTTCTAATTCCCTTTGTCTGTAGCTCCTAAATCCTTCCGATTAAAAAGCCTTTCATTTTTGGCTTAACTAACCATTTAGAAAAGGAATCATAAAGATGATACAAAGGGAATGAGTCATCAATTATTTGGTTAAACAAGCAGAGGTGGTATTTGATTTAGTGCATGGTGGAACCATGAATATCATATCAAGCAGACTTTTGTATGGCTAATGTAACTATGTTACCATGGCTAATATATAAATGATCTTGTTGACGCCTCTTTCAAGCTTCTCTGTATTTCTCACATGTTTCTTTAAATTGTATTATAACTAAAGTAAGTCAGTGTATCTACCAGCTTATCTGCCCACAGGTAATTAAACAGTCATTCAAGGGCTGAAATTTCCACTCTTGGTTATATCCAGGACAACAACTTACATGAACCGTATGACTGCGGTGTACAGTAAAAATGTTTTGAAACAGCGAGATCAATTATATATGGGTCTGAGTGCTTACATTGGATCCATAAATTTACTAAATTTAATTTCGATGACATTCTTGTTTGCATTCACTTATATATAATTTTTTTATTCTCCTTTAGATTATGGAACATAATTCCGATAAAAAAATTTCTGCATCCTCATTATATAATTTACAGATTTACTTACAAGTGTTAAGTAGTGTGAAAGTGGTATCACCAGCTTGATCTCATTAATATTACTTTCCTTGCTCCTCTCCCACGTAAAAATCACTTTTGGCCGAGCAGAAGTTTTAAAGGAAAATTATGGAGCAGTCATTTCATCTACTAAGTCAAATTCA
>NC_089742.1:4084049-4114049 GCF_040412425.1 Macrobrachium rosenbergii | reverse complement strand
TTGTTTAGAAGTATAGATTTTAACAGATTTAGTAATATATGTAATTTAAAGGTTACTCTTAAAAGGCATGAAGACTGAAACCTTTCCTTATTAGAGTATACTAAAATTCAAAAGAAAAATCCTTTCATTCCCAATCTAAGGATTTGATGAATACGCTGTTTAGAAAAAATTAAGAATTTCATGTTTCCACTGAAAGTTATACAAAAGACAACGATAATTCTATTGCATCTCTGTGGAAATACAAATGGGACACCTATTATTACCACATCTGAATGACAGTTCTTTATTGGGAGGGTGGGTAGAGTCTGGGCTAGCACGCTGTTGGCCCAGCGTTCGACTCTCCGACCGGCAAATGAAGAATTAGAGGGAATTTATTTCTGGTGATAGAAATTCATTTCTCGTCATAATGTGGTTCGGATTCCACAATAAGCGTAGGTCCCGTTGCTTGGTAACCAGTTGGTTCTTAGCCACTTAAAATATATCTAATCAGCTCAGTGGTCTGGTTAAACTAAGATATACTTAACATTTAACTTCTGAATGACAAAGCTGCTAATATTCAGTTTGTTCTCTATAGAAAGCATACTGAATATTAGTAGCTTTGTCGTCATTCGCAAACAGCGTTTTATATGGTTTCCGGGGTGATACTGTAATTGGAAATTGATGACGATGACTTTGTGAGGTTGAAGTAAAATGGTTATTAACATTTATAAATTTAGAAGAAAGACTTAAAATGCTGTGGTAAAAATACCAAGGGAAAGAATACTGAAACGATATGAAAAATAAGGATTAAATGATAGGAGAATTATTGAAAAATGAAGGCAACATATTTGTCAGGAGATGCAAAGTTTGAGTAAGGAAGGAAAACATTTGCAGCCTTCTGACTATAGTAATATCTAAATGACGAGAAGAGTGATACTAACAGAAAAGTGTACAAAAATTAAAGCTCTTCGGCTTATAACAGAAATGTCTAGATTTAGAGTGAAAATTAGAATAATGTGACTGTTTTAAAATACTTACGATGGTATATAGAGCCTATTTAAAAAAATATATATATATAATATCCCGATCGAAACTGCTGCAGCATAACTCAAGAACAGCAAATTAATCTTTCATTCAGTCCATCCAACTTTTTTGTTCCATGTAAACTAAGATTCTTTCCAAATAATGCAGGTATATCTCGTCTTACACAAACCTAGGGATTTCTATCTACGAGCAAATCGCTCCTCTTTGGTTATAACAAGAAAGTGCAGCTTCTCGACAGTATCTGAATCACAATAACTAAGCAAAACATTAATGAATGACAAGAGATGCCATCTAGCAACAACTCTCTTCCTGAACATTTTTGTTTGGAAGGCTACGTGGACAGGATTGTCATCATTTCTTTCCACTCATTCCTGCCTGATGGATGATTAGCTATTGTTCTGTTTTGTTCTGAAGTAATTCAGAGATGATTCGCTCTAAAACAAAACAACAGAAGACCATTTTTTACTAGGGCCACGTGGTCGCTGGTAAAACCACTCAGATTTCTTATAACTTTTTAATCCTGATAAGTAAAAGAATGCGAGGTCTTTAAAATGCTTAAAAAAATCATTTTAATCTTAGAATCTCTTAGTTTTTAATCTTTTTCATTTTACATAGAAACTGCATTGGGGATAAACAAATTCTATGGATCAGATTTATAGAAATTAGTTTAGGTAATTCTAGTAAGGACCAAGTTTTTTCTATTAACTTTCATCAGTGACGAAGGGGAATAAATTTTGTGCATCTGATTAGCCTCAAATTCTCACTCAAAGAAATATTCGGACGTTTATTTCCAGCGATGGTGTAGTATCTTTGAAGCGGCAGTGGAACGTACTGAGATTTTTAGCCACATCTTCTCTCTGGGGTGAACTGTTTACACAGATAAATTGTAGGCTAGAGTGCCTGTAAAATAGAAACCACTTGTGTACCGTGAGTAGGAAGTTTCATGCACGTCGGTTCATAAAGTGGCCAAAGCTATAGATGTTTTTTTTCTGTCTAAAGCATTCTTCCACCATTTAAAAGTTGAAGTATGTTTAAGACAGTAAACGCTATGTTGTTTAACTATTAAAGAAAATATACTATATATATATATATATATATATATATATATATATATATATATATATATATATATATATATATATATATATATATATATATATATATATATATATATATATAATAGACATTATATTACTCAATGTAAGTTAATTTTATACCCACAGGGTCAACAGACTATAACAATAAAGAAATATCAAAAGGTAAAAGGTAAGTGAATGATAATATGATAGTACAAAAGTTAAATATTATTATTTAAAAATTATTAACAGCAAACAAGAAAAGTATAATTTGAGAACTACGTATCAGAAAAGTAAATTATCATGAATTTGAAACCTTAGAACAAAATACAATTTGTTATTCAACCTTTACAATACAAAACTTATACTTATGTGACACTACATGTCAAAGAAGGTGAACTGCTTCCCTGCCGGATACCAAGTTCTGGTGAGCTGAGTGGAGACTGAAAATAGAAGTGAAACAGTAGTCAAAGAAATATAGGCTGGGTGGAGATAGAAGTAAAAGCAAGAGTTTAAAGACAAGGAACAACCACTACTTCCGAATGGACAATGAAAAATGGTATACGGAGGGGAAACAATCATACAAAAATAAACACGAAACTTAACTATAAAATTTACAATAGAATGTGGAAGGTGTTACACCTCCCCTAGAAGATCAAGCCCAACGGAGTGGCTTGATCATAGTTAAACACCTTCCATCTCCTGAGAAGGCTGAGAATGGGTACGTGATAAGGCATCCACGAATATGTTGTCGCTGCCCTTAAGATGCTGGATGTGGAGATTGAAGTTCTGTAGGCATAAAGCCCACCGAAGCAAACATTGATTATGGGCCTTTGTGCGTTCCAAAAGGTCAAAGGTTGTGGTCAGTGTAAACTTTAGAATTTTACTGAGGCTCCTGCAAGTAACACTCATATTTCTGGAGAGCAAGAACCAAGCAATAAGTTCCTTCTCTATAGTGCTGTAGGATAATTGATGAGTCTTGAATTTACTAGAAGTATAGCTGACTGGATGGAGTATCCCATCCTCTGATTCCTGCAGCAACACTCCCCACGTGTTACAAGCATCTACTTGCAAAGAGAAGGGTTTAGAAAAATTAGGGCTTTTTAGGACTGGTTCACTACTCAAAAAACTTTTTAAATTATCAAATGCTGCCTGACATCTTCCGTCCCAATCATATTTCTTTTTAGAACTGGTGAGATCATGTAAAGGGGCAGTTACAGATGCAAAATTTCTCAGAACCTCCTGTAATATGAAACCATACAAAGAAGCTTTTAAGAGATTTCCTGAGTCTTGGGTTCTGGGTAATCAAGTATGGCATTTACATTTGCAGTTTCAGGCCTAATTACCTCCACCAACAACATGTCCCAAGTAGAAACAGTAGCCTGACCAAATATGGACTTTTCAGATTATTGGAACTTAGCTTTCCTTAATCTTTCAGAACTAAATCAAACGCTGCATATGCTCCTCCCAAGAATCTCCTACTACCACTATATCATCTAAATATGCATATACCCCTTCTAAACCTTGGATTGCATGGTTAATAATACGTTGAAATGTGGAGGGTGCATTGGTTATGCCAAAGGGCATTACCTCATACTGAAATAACCCAAAATGGGTTATAAAAGCAGATATAAGCTTTGTTTTAGATGTTAGCTCGTCCTGATAATACCCCTCGAGGAGATCTATTTTTGTTACATACTTAGCCTGGCCCACTGAGTCTATGAGTTCATCTAGCCGTGGTAAAGGATAACTAAACAATGACAGAGCTTACTCTCCTGTAATCTGTACATAGTCGCATACTGCCATCCTCCTTTGGTACCAACAGACAGGGAGATGCCCACGGTGACTTGCTAGGTTTAGCTAATCCAGCTCTCAGAAAATAGTTTACTTCTTCTCTCAGTACTGTTCTTGGCAGGCTGATGTATAAGAATTTGCCGTATTGGAGTAGTTCCTAATAGAAGGTCTATATCATGGGTGAGAACTGTGCATCGACCTGGATTTTTCCTGTAAAGGTCAAAGAAAAGTTAATGAGGTTTTAGAGTTCCTGTGACTGATGAGAAGAAAGATGCTGCAAATGGAATATTTTGTCTTTTAGAGCGGCACAATTGTCTACTGAACATAAGAATGAACAAAATCAGGTTCACTTACTTCAGGTATCTGATAGCTTATATAAAATTAATGCTTACAATTTTGTCTCCACAACCAGTTTCAGAATTCCTTGAATGATAACTTTTAAGCAAATTTACATGGATAAGTTGAGTTTTTCTTCTATCAGGAGTTTCAATCACATATGTATTGTTATTAACAGTTTTAATTACCTTATATGGACCAAAGAACTTTGATGTGAAGGGTGACCCAGAGATAGGAAAATATGCCAACACAGATCCCCTGTATTAAATTTTCTGATTTTTGCTTTCTGACCATGAAAGTCTTTCATCTTCATCTGAGCTTTACATAGATTCTCACTGGCTATTTTACGGACCTTGGAAGGGTTTCTTTCAATTTATCCACATATTGTTGTACAGTTACAGTCTGGTTAGAGCTAGGAGGTTTCAGCCATTCATCTTTAATTATTGTAAGGGGCCCTCTAAATAATCTTCCATAGACCATCTCAAATGGTGAAACACCAAGTGATTCTGGAGTGACTCACGTATGGTAAACAACAAATATTTGATTAAATTGAAGAGCCAATTTCCATAGGTCCATAAAATAGCCGGTGAGAATCTATGTAAAAGATGAAGATGAAAGACTAATGATTGGAAAGCAAAAATCCAGAAAATTAACAAGGTTGATCTGTTGTTGACATATTTGGTATCTCTGGAGTCAAACCTCTCCATCAAAGTTCTTTGGCCATACTAAACAATTAAACTGTTAATAACAATCACATATGTGATTGAAACTCTTGATAGAAGAAAAGAAACTCAACTTATCCATGCTATATTTGCTTAAATTATCATTCAAGGAATTCTGAAACTTGTTACAGATATAATAGACATTGTATTACTCAATATAAGTTCATTTTTATACCCTTAGGTTCAATGGATTATAACAATAAAGAAATAACAAAAGGTAAGTGAATGATAATACGATAGTGCAAAAAAGTTAAATATTATTATTTAAAATTATTAACAGCAAACAAAGAAAAGTACAGTTTAACAACTTCATATCAGAAAAGTAAATTATCATGAATTTGAAACCTTATAACAAAATACAATTTGTTATTCAACTTTTACAATATAAAACTTATACTTAAGTGATTGACATGTCAAAGAAGATGAACTGCTTCCCTGTCGGATACCAAGTTCTGGTGAGCTGAGTGGAGACTGAAAATGAAAGTGAAACAGTGGTCCGAAGAAATATAGGTTGGGTGGAGATAGAGTAAAAGCAAGGAGTTTAAAGACAGGAACAACCACTACTTCAAAGGACAATAGAAAAATAGTATACGGAGAAACAATCATACAAAAATAAACACAAAACTTAACTATAAAATTTACAATAAAATGTGGAAGGTGTTACAATATATATATATATATATATATATATATATATATATATATATATATATATATATATATATATATATATATATATATATATATATATATATATATATATATATATATATATATATATATATATATATATATATATATATATATATATATATATATATATTGTGATAAAGTGTGTGTGTACACACACTTGTGTGTTACTGGCAAAAGGTGTGTGTGTGGTTTGTTTTATAAGTTTTCATAGTTGTGTATCAAATTTAAAAAAAGTATGTATGTATGTATGTATGTATATGTGTGTGTGTGTGTGTGTGTTAATGACCTTATCCCTAGGTCAAATAGGGTCATATTATATTGCTGCATCTGTTTTAGGAACAGAATTAATCATCTTACTTTCCTAAGATTCTCTGGTAGTGGTCATAATTATCCTAGACCACAATAAATGCCATATGGTATGTAAAAGAATGAACACCACTTCCAAATTATTCGTCCGGACAGGACGAACCCAGAATTCCTGTTAAAAGAGACTTATCATATATTAAAACCGGAAATGGCGTTACAAGACATCAGTATTAAAAACAGACAAATGTACAATGGAGAACAGAATGGTAAAATGCATAATGGAGACACAGAAGAATTTCACTGCAGTGCAACTGGGTATTTCCACATAATGTCTGGAAAAGATATGTGTTCATGAGTTATGGTACTCTTTTTTCTATGACCGCAGGTAAGGTATTTTTCACGGTGGTGATTCTTAAACACTGCACCACAAACAAATCAGACCCAGTCACAAAATGAAGTTCCCCTGTGAGTGACTGTTCTCCTGATAATATACCATTAGAGAATGTCACAAACACATACACACTCACACTGACCCCATGCACTTAAATCCTGATCATGGGCAGGAAAGCACAAATGCATGTGTCAGATACCTCACTGTATCTAACCATGTAAACCTCCAACGTCAACACAACTGCACCTGCAGCCGATGTGTTTCAGACAGGCCAGCACATAAGTCATCACTGACTGAATATGAGCTCGGTCAACCTACCTCTGGGCGCCCCCAACCAGGTACGACAACTATCCAATCAAAAGTTCAGTAAAGACCAACTCCACAATCATAGCAAACCATATGCACTAGATACGAAAATTATTTGTCTCGTATGCGTGATTTTTATTCCAATACACAGTTCATTATAGAATGCATAACTTTACATCTTGCATTCTTGATGGTCTAAATATTCTGGATGGCTTGCAACTGTACAAGTCCAAGCTTCTCTTCACATCTTGAATTCCTGGTGATCCAACTATGCTGAATGGCTTGTGACTGGACAAGTTCATGTTGAATGCGGCACCCACGAATCCTTTACGCCAAAGAGATGTCTCCCAGCAATGATGGTGATTTGTAGATGTCCTGCCCGACATCTCTCTAAAATACCCTGGAACCTCTAATGAAGGTGAAGGTGTAGAAACCTGCAGGCATAACGTAGGCAGTCCCCATATCTAACTTGTATCAGTTGAGGCTCATAGAAGTCATTCGTCAGGAGCTGCTGTGAGGAAGTGGTGTATAACGTAAGTTGGCCATGTCGACAGTCAACCCAAAAGGGTACCTAGTCTACTCACTATGCCACACTATTACTGGACCTTAAAACCACTAGGGAAAATGTTATATGATAAAACTATGAAACAATTCCAAGTTACCATCTGAAATTTCCACAATCAACCCCCTATCAAGTACACTAACTTTAAGAAACTTCCCATACCAATTCTTTGCAGTAAAAATTACCTGAGAACCATACTGATATGCTGAATTCATTAAAGGTACCAAAGTTTTACCCTGGTTAGCAAATACTGTCAATACCTAACAATCGCTCCTATACCATAACAACTACAATTACCAATGGCGCAGCCCTCTTACTTCTTATAGAAGAGAACTGAAAAATCTAAATCTGGAAGACATATTAAAGTCTTCCTAATCCTGTCCTGAACCCTAACTGACTTGCCCCAAACCAGTAACAGATCAGACAGATGCCGTCCGGTATACAAATTACTCCCCCCAAAAAAAACAAATCCTAAGAACAGATCTTTATTCGGAAACTCTATACTTAAAGATATTGCATCAGATGACAACTACACATCATAACCTTCTTACATAATAACACATGGGCCTAACCTCACTATGAAATTAGCCCATTCCATGACTCCCAAAGTCATGTGAATACGAGACTTCTGCATAAAAACAAAAAAAAGAATCTCTAAGATACCTGATCTCGAAACAGGAAAGAAAAAAAAACAAACAAAAAAGAAATTCATATATCTATAAAACCTTATGGTGTTTTGCACTTAATTTCAACTAAGTATTGTAACACATAAGAGCAAAAACTGAACTCAGACAATTAAAGATTTGTATAACTCTACAGACTAACATCCTCCCCAGTTACAAACACCTACAAGTCACGCCAATTTAAAACCCATAAAAGAAAAGAGAGAGAAAAAAGGAAGAAAAAGAAAAAAAATTATCATACCCACAGTACAAGACATGGATTAACCCAGAAGATTCCCTTTACCCTGTCTTTTTAATTTTAGATATATGTGTCAACCGAGACACACCCATGTTCTCATCTAGAACAACAAACCTATTTTCCTTTTTTACTTCTACAACATGAAAAGAACCTTCAAATTTAGGACTTAGCTTATAAATTTAGTTCAACTGATTCCTGACATTTATTTTCACAAACACCCTATCTCCCACGGCAACTGTAATTCTATCCAGCTTTTGTTGACTCCTATTCACCATGTCTTGCATTTTCATTTCAAGATTTCCAGCAAGACGCGCATATCTCTTTTTCACTGTTAAAACGAGCCCTTAACCGTCTCATCAACTGATGGAAAAGGCAACAAATCGAACGCACCCCGTGCTGGGTAACCAAAGAGCGCTCCATTGGGAGAGATTCCAATGGTATCACTAACCATGGAATTAATACTATGCTGCACCTGTGGAGTATATCAATCCCAATTTATGTCATTTTGAACTACAGTCATCCCAAGAGCTTCAATGACCTTCCTATTTGCCCACTCACACAGCCCATTAGCTTCTGGTCTATAGGGAATAATAGTGACCTTACGAATGCCCATTACATCTGCAAAATACTCTAACATCTTGTTCACGAATTCCCTCCCATTATCTGTAATCAAAACCTCAGGAACTCCATAACAACATTAAAGGATGCGACTGCCACCTCTTCCTCTGTTTTATGCTTCAACAGAAAAATGTCTACGAACTTAGTTAACTCGTCAACAACCACAATGGCCATAACTAGATTCACAGAAATGGATTAACAGATCCATATGGACTCGGCCCAAGGTCTGCTAGGAATCTGGAATGAATCCAATTTACAAGAAACGACCCTTGACAGCTTACACGCATTACAAACTGAACAACCTCTCACAAAATCTTCCACTGACATGAGCATATTCTTCCAAAAGAATTGTCCCCAAATGTTCTGATACGTCTTCTCAATGCCCAAATGCGGACTGCCAGACCTTTAGTGAACAATATCCAGAACCGTAGGTATTAAACTCCTAGGAAGAACTATTTGTATTGTATCACCCTTATCCTCACTATTCCTTAGGCTGTATCTAATCTTCCTAACTAAGAAATTACCCCCTAATTCAAGCCCTGCAAAAGGCTGCTCATATGCCTTCCTAGCTAATTCCCCTCTAAGAAACACTTTTGCGTCTGCCAAAATCTCATCCTCATCCTACTTAGCTTCTATTAAACTAATATCCCAGTCTATTCAATCTCCAGATACATAACACACATGAGTACCATCTGCATCAGAAAAACTTCTACTAAGGGCGTCCGCTACAACATTATGTCTACCGTCCATATACCTAAACTTAACATCAAAATACCTTATTGTTAAATACCACCGAGCTCTTTTGGGAAACATCCAGCTTATTAAAAAGATCCAACAATGGATTATGATCCATAAGAACTTCTACTTGATTCCTCATAAGTAACATTTTAAAATGTACTAAACCAGATGCTATGGCAAAGGCCTCTTTGTCTACTACCAACCATAACCGTTCATTACTACCCCGTGTCTTAAACTTTCCTACTGTAAAATGCAATTGGATGGAGTCTTCCATCAAACTTCTGCATAAGGCATGCCCTTATACCATCATAACTAGCGTCCGTTACCAACATGAAAGGACGTTCCAAATCAGGAAACTTCAAAACTGGGGGATTCACTAGAGCATCCATAATCTTCTGAAAAGCTACTTACTGTCCATCTCCCCATACAAACTGCACATCAACCCTCAGGACATCTGTCAAGGGAGATGATAGAATAGAAAAACCCAAACCTACAAAAAAATCAGCCATGCCTAAGAAAACACTGCTTCTTATTCTTGGCTAACTTTAAATCTTCAAACTTATCTATTCCTAAGCCTCTTAAAAATGACCTCCCAAGAACCTCTTCAAAAAATTACACTTCTCCAAACTAACCTAATTTGTCCCTAAGAACTAAATGTTCTTCTAACATCCATATAATATCTATATACTGTATATGAAGACTTTCTTCCCTAACAAGCCATGCAAAACTGTATTCATTAGCCTAGTAAATGTCATTGGACTGCCTGATAGACCAAATGGCATTCGTGTGAACTCAGAATGCCCCTTTGCCAAAGAGAGCACTGTGTACTCTCGACTCCCCTCGCTAAGTGGTACTTGCATCAGATCAGTTGAAGAATAAATATACTTGTCTCCAATCTCAACAAATAAATCTGGCAAACATGCCACAGGGTAGCGATCAGGAATGGTTTTCTTGTTCAACTTCCTAAAGTCTACACAAACCCAGACTGAACCATCCTTCTTAGTCACTGCCAACAACGGGAAATTAAAAGGCAAGGAACTGGGCCTAACAATGCCTTCTTCCTCCCACTTATTAACCTCTTAATCTACCTGTTCTCTAATCTTAAAAGGAATCTTATACGAAGGGACAAAATTAGGCTTAGTCTTGTCCTCCAACTGAACCTTGTGTTCTAATACATTTGTTAATCCTAACTTATCCCCTTTGAATGCGATTATGTCTGCAGACTCGGCCAGAACATCTTCCACACCCCCAGCATATTCTTTATAATCAGCATTGGCTAAATGATCCCTAAAAACCTGCCTCCTAGCCTGTAAATCTGCTTCTGAAAACTACAAAAGTCCCCGAAAATAGCCACTGAATTATCTTCATTGACCAAGTGAACAAAGTCAATTGCATAAATGCCCTTCTGATAATTGCAAACTGAATCGTTACAGTTTAGCAATTCCACCCAAGTATCCCCTGAATTCGATACCTTGTTTATAGAACCCGTACACACTACCCACTTCAGCTTCTCACTACTCATCCACACGCATCTGTCTGGATTTATGCACTCCTTCCACTCCAACTAACACCATAGCAACCATGCCAGGACTAAGAACCAATCACAACATCCGACAAAACTCCCTTATAACACTTCTTACCCACCAATGCCTGTTTTGCATCCACCCACAGATCCTCATGAACACCCAATCCATCATCATCCACTACACTCACATCTGTTCCCTCATAAGGCTCAAACACACCAGGCACTCCCACAGTTATACCACACACCCCTGTGTGAACCAAGATTTTTTGTCTCCGACATGCTGGATGACTCAGTAACAATGTATTCCCCAAAACACCCCCTTGTATAACCAAAAATGGTTCGTTAAAAGTTCTATCCCCAAGAGATAAATCTACATCTCTGTATCTCAAAACCCGTATCCTATTTGCTTGAACATCACATACAGTCTCTTTAGCAGGTCTCAAAGAATGATCGGAAAACATTGTTCAGAACAACTCACAATTCATCAAATTAATAGAGGCACCTGTATCTATAAAAACCCTTACATTTATCCCATGCACAGACCCTTTTACTACTGGTTTTGACCCTGAGGGTCCCTAGAAGTCATATATCCCAAGAAACACCCATCCAGTTTTCCTTTGCAACTGACCGGTCTTTTGACAATGCTCGCCGATCACAAAATCCCCTCGAAAAATCCGTATGAGGACCTTCCTTATCTGAGCTACCAAAATTCTGAAATGCAGGCCTACCATTATACTGTCTCAGAGACGGACAAGACCGCCAAGGATGACCATAACTTTTACAACTGCCACAATATTTGACACGGCAAAATCTCTTAATGTGTCCCTGCATATTGCAATTAAAACAACGAACCTGTGGAACACAAGAGCTTAACCCCACCATCAACCTTTGGTTATTCTGAACTTTCCACAAAACCCTTCAAACCACAGACTGAATCTCCGTGCCCTACACAACCATATGCAGACCTAAGGAATCTCTGATCACTATATCCTCTCCTCATTTTTGCAGCTTTCTTCTTCGTAAATAAATTCGTTAACTTATTCTTGGGTGATCACAAATGCAAAATTTCCCAAGTTCCGCAAAAGGACACCCCTTACAGAAAAAAACACAAGAAAGAACAATTTCCCCTGAAAGAATTCCCACACAGTCAGAAACTCAGAATGTTAATTCCTTTACTTTACAATTAATCGCCAAAGCCAAAAGAAAGTATTAATCAAACCCAAAATTAAATTCAAAATAAATTAAACCCACAATTAAATCAAAACTTCCACATGGGAAAAAAAAATGGGAGGACCGAGCTCACAGCTGACCATAAAGTAGGTCAAGTTGAACTCTGCATCTTCAAGGGCAAACAGAAACAAACACTCAGTCCCCCCCTCAAGTAAAGAAAATGGGAGTCTACCCTCACATACGAAAAGAAAACAGGACTCGAGCAAACGGACGCTAGAGAGAGAGAGAGAGAGAGAGAGAGAGAGAGAGAGAGAGTAAAAAAGTAAGTATACCTTAGTTTTACCAGACCAGACCACTGAGCTGATTAACAGCTCTCCTAGGGATGGCCCGAAGGATTAGACTTATTTAACGTGGCTAAGAACCAATTAGTTACTTAGCAACGGGATCTACAGCTTATTGTGGAATCCGAACCACATTATAGCGAGAAATTAATTTCTATCACCAGAAATAAATTCCTCTAACTCTTCGTTAGCCGGCCGGAGAGTCGAACTCGGGCCTAGCGAGGGCAAGGCCACAACTCTACTCGCCCAACGAAGAGAGAGAGAGAGAGAGAGAAAGGAAAAGAATTCATTCCCTTCTCTCAGTGCAATACCTCCCCTATCTATCTCCCATCCAAGATCTGACAAAGCACACAGGAAAAACGCTGAGCACAAAACTTCGGAGACACGTCCGCCTCTCCTGTCATCAAGGCAAAAAAATTGCTGAGTAAGCTTACAGCAACAGCTTCCCTCTTTACATACATACACGTACGCACCCAAAATAAAACATGTACGTGTGTAATTATAAAAAAATCTAAGAAATATACACACACAGTTAAAAAATCTAAGAAATATACACACACTTGCGTAAGAAATGTTTACCCACAGTAACTCAACAAATGTCAAATAATTAACTACCCAATTATCAAAGTCCCCAGAGACAATATAATAATAAAATACTCCCTTTATTAAACCCTAAACACCAATGCGAACCGCCGATTGCTATATAAAAAAAAACAATAAGCCACGAACCAATTTCAAGTGCGCTGCCTACACTCTAAAAAATTAATGGTATAATAGGGGTAGAAAAAGGGTATTTCTAGTGGTTAAAATAGCATACCCTATCGGGGTATATAAGAAGTATAATATACCCTTTACAATATACCCATATCAAGGGTATAACATATACTTGTGATACCCTTACTTAGGGGTGTATTGTAGATAAAGAATACCCTTTTGCAGGGTATTCTATACGATATAAATACCCGTGTATATTAATTATATAATTAATATATTAATCCATTACACCCTTGGGTGTAGTTATAGCTTATACAGTATATAAAATCATAAGGTCAATGAATTTAAAAGCTTTGTTTATCAATTTATTATTTTCATCGCACTTGAAACTCAAAAGTTTAGCAGTGATGAAGGCGGGTGGTGGATGCGGGCAGCTCCGGGTATGCGGAAGTGTGGGAGTCGGTTGGCACTTGGTTGTTTGTGCAGAACGTTTTGAAATATTGGCGCCACACTGTCTGGGATACACTGGCGACGATGTCTCTTTGGAAATTGAAGCTTATTATAATATATTTCACTTGGGAAAGTTAGTTCCTGTATGTTGAAATAACACTTACTGAGTTTCACCGAAAAAATGTTCTTAGAATTCTCTAAAACTTCAAAATACTGCTCGCACCGTCTCCACCACCGCCACCTAACGCACACACACTCACTGAAGTGTTGGGAACTTGTGAGGCTGTAAGCGCAGAGGCGGTGAGTGCGGTGCAACAGATAACAGACTATATACTCAACTGTCTATGTAATATATATATATATATATATATATATATATATATATATATATATATATATATATATATATATATATATATATATATATATATATATATATATATATATATATATATATATATATATATATATATATATATATATATATATATATATATATATATATATATATATATATATATATATATATATATATATATATATATATATATATATATATATATATATATATATATTATAACTGCGATTGCGTAATCAAGTGAGTCTTGGCAACAACATAATTGCCAAGTGCTGCATATGTAGCATACCGAACTCGCTACAAAATTATCAGTAATTTAAAACTAACGTATTATTAGTAACTTTTGTTGCATTACATTATCAGTGTAACAATGTGGCTATTTGATAAAGAGTAAAAGTTCATTTCATGACATAATCAGATATACTTCCTGAAGTCCATTTTGAGACCAGATGTAAAAAGGGTATAATATTCATTATAAATAGCCGCCCACCGATAGATAGGGGTATTTCTGACCATTAGGGCATTTTAACGAACGTTTAAACCTTAGCTCAAACGTTATACCCTTTCTCTACCTTGAACTGTTTACAGTGTACAGGATGGCGCAGAATGCGAGACGCTCTGCCCAAACTGATGACATCACTGACACATCACTCGGGATGACGTCACCACAGCCACCGCCAAAAAATTACTTGCGGTACCATAAAAAATACGTATTCCAATCTGACACTAAAATTAACAATAAAAAAAAAATTATAACACTTACATACGCCTCTGCTTAACAGTGCGACAATCTTCTCACCGAAGAGAGAGAGAGAGAGAGAGAGTGAGAGAGAGAGAGAGAGAGAGAGAGAGAGAGAGAAAAAAACAACATTCGCGTTTTTCGAGTGTTTTGCTACACACAAGCGGTCAAGATACTGCAATTACACATACTGCACACATTATACCTACTCAAACATTTCCCAATATGAACTAAAGCCCAGAAATCCCTGTTAACACACTAAAACCTTGCACCCCGTAACGCCTCATTAAACACACACGGAGACTCGCTCTCGAGAAAGACTGACTCGCTGTGTCTCAACATCTCCCTAAACTGAATCGATGAACCATCAAAGTCCTATTCTGAGATGCCAGTACCAGTATTAATAAGATATATCTCTTCAGAAGTATAACCTAACCCTATACATTTATCTACTCAATTACATATTCATGTCTAACAACAATGCCAACCACTGTTAATGACACTATCCCCAGGTCAAACAGGGTCATATTCTATTGTATTATCTGTTTTAAGAACAGAATTAATCATCTTACTTTTCTTAGATTCTCTGGTAGTGGTGGCCCATCCCTGGGTCAGCAAATTCCTTCTCCCTCGTCGTTTTCTCTCACTGGATCTATCTTCAAACAAAGGCCTACTGGAATTAAACACTGAGGTACAAAGCTAGACTTTATTCGCAAATATAACGAAAGTAATTCAGCAAAAACTACGATCATGAAATGGAGTGAATTCCACCCCATATAAATGGAAATCATCACTAGAGGAAATTCTGATTCACAAACATTTAAATTAATGATTCTAGACCAACCAATACTAGTGACTAACACCATGTTCACCAAACAAAGTAAAAATGTCATAATTATTCTAGACCACAAAAATGTCATATAGCATGTAAAAGAATAAACACCACTTCCAAAATATTTGTTCTCACAGGGCGAACCCAGAATTCCTGTTAAAAGACACATGTCATATATTATAACCTGAAATTGTGTTACAAGACATCAGTACTCAAAACAGAAAAATGTACAATGGAGAACGGAATGGGAGAAGGCATAATGGAGACACAGAGGAATTTCACTGCAGCACAACTGGGTATTTCCACATAATGTCTGGAAAAGATATGTTTATGAGTTGTGGTACTCACTTTTCTATGGCCGCAGATAAGGTATTTTTCACGGTGTTGGTTCTTAAACACTGCACCACAAGCAAATCAGACCAGACACAAAATGAAGTTCCCCCATGAGCGACTGTTCCTCTGATAATATACCATTAGAGAGCGTCTCATACACATACGCACTCACACTGTCCCCATGCACTTAAATCCTGATCATGGACAGGAAAGCACAAATGCATGTGTCAGATACCTCACTGTCTCTAACCATGTAAACCTCCAACGTCGACACAACTCCACTCGCAGCGGATGTGTTTCAGACAGGCCAGCACATAAGTCGTCACTGACTGAATATGAGCTCGGTCAACCTACCTCTGCTGTTTTGTCCTTTATTAAATAGTTTTCTTAAATATCCTTTAAGTGTTTTTAAGGGTGTCCTCTTTTTTTAATTGTCCTTTAACATGGTGTTAAGTATATAATGTGTATACCTTTTAGTGTTTATACGGAATTACTGTTTAAGTTCATCGCTTTTTCACCTTGGAAAATGTATCAAGAGATACAAAACGTCGGCATATTAATAAATGGATATAGAAGAAAGAACACCTTCCTGTTACTCCAAATTGCCTGTTGTTTCAGAGTCTGCTCCTGTCTTCATATTATATATATATATATATATATATATATATATATATATATATATATATATATATATATATATATATATATATATATATATATATATATATATATATATATATATATATATATATATATATATATATATGTGTGTATATATGTGTATATATGTGTGTGTGTGTGTGTGTGTGTATGTGTGTGTGTGTGTGTTTTGTGTGTGTGTTTAATTATTTTGTATATTCTTTGTTTTTTTCTCTCTCTCAGTATGTGGCTTCCCAGTGATTTTGATTGACGATTTCTGTTTAGTACGTGATGTCAATTATAGCTGTTTTAATACTTGTAGATTTAGTCAGTCAGTATAGTTTTCTTACTGTTTATTTTTTATGTCATTCTATAGATAAGTTACCCTGATGATGGGAAAAGTTATGTATCCCCGAAAGCTCGGCTGTGCCTCTGTTAATTTCTAAGGAATAATAATGTCTGCAATTTTACCACGTCTTATGGCTATCCGGTTCCTCCTTAAATAGAAGTTTTCTAGAAGCGACAGCATAACCTGTTAAATGTATATATATATATATATATATATATATATATATATATATATATATATATATATATATATATATATATATATATATATATATGTGTGTGTGTGTGTGTGTGTGTGTGTGTGTGTGTGTGTGTGTATGTACACACACACACACACATACATATATATATATATATATATATATATATATATATATATATATATATATATATATATATATATATATATATATATATATATAATAACAGGTTATGCTGTCGCTTCTAAAAAACTTTAGTTTAATGAGAAACAGGATAGCCAGAAGACGTGGTAAAATTGCAGACATTATTATTCCTTAGAAATTAACAGAGGCACAGCCGAGCTTTCGGGGATACATAACTTTTCCCATCATCAGGGTCACTTACCTATAGAATGACATAAAAAATAAACAGTAAGAAAACTATACTGATTGATTAAATCTAAAACTATTACAACAGCTAGGATTGACAAAACTTTAATACATAATAATATAAAGTAAAAAAAAGTAACATAAAAACCTAAGTTAATTGCAACAGAGCAATGACCAAGTAATAAGAAATTACGTACTAAACAGAAATCGTCAAATAAAATCACTGAGAAGATACATACTGAGAGAGAGAGAGAGAGAGAGAGAGAGAGAGGGAAGAGGGAGGGAGAGAAACAATGAATATTCAAAATAATAAAAATGATAATGTAGTACAAAATACTGGTGAACTCCTGTTATGTCGTAGTTAAATGACAGCTGGGCGAGTTAGAAGACTGGGAATGGAAGAGGGTGAAATGGTGTGGAGAAAAAACAAGAGGAAAAAAGCAAACTTTGCAATGAACAATGGAAATAGCGCCATCAGACTTCATGCTATATCTTGCCACCATCACATACAATACAGTGATTTTCAAATACTCGGACAAATAAAAAAAACAGCCATTCGCTTCCCTTTTTAGAGTCCCGCCATATTAAACCACAATCACCAACACTGAATAGCCAAACCACCTCTGTTCCATTGTTCTTTGCATAGTTTGCCTTTTTCTTTTGTTTTTCTCACCCATTTCACCCTCTTCCATTCGCAGTCTTCTAACTCGCCCAGTTGTCATTTAACAACGACATGAACAGTAGGTTCTACAGTATTTTGTACTACATTATTATTTTTATTATTTTGAATATTCGTTGTTTTTTCTCTTTCTCTCTCTCCGTATGTATCATCTCAGTGATTTTATTTGTTAATTCTATCATTTACTGCACAATTGTTTTTAGGCTTTATTGCTTTATATATAACGTGTTAGAATTGCTGTCTGACTCTATGGCGTCGTAAGACTTTTATACATTATAACTCGTTTAACAACAGAACTTGCTTGCAATCTACTATCCTATTCACGGACATGGCATTCGTGAATTTTCTACGGCTATTCTGCGTCATGTGTCATAAAAGACTCACGGAATTATGTTTCGTATTCTGTACATTCCGATTTAAGCAGTATCATAAAGATAAGATGAACCTTCACAGGAATCTTAGCTTTTAGCATGTCATTCTCCCTCGCTGTTACTTTTGATGCTGAACACACTTGGAATACATCATACTGACAGATATTGCTTTTAAACTTATAAAAAAGTAATGACTTTGTAAATAAGATTTCTCTTTCAAGTTTATTGGATAACTTAAGTTTGGCTGCCTCCGTAGGCCAAAAAAGTTGGGCACTTCACATGTGATGTTTTCCTTTCAGGCTTAAGAGACCGAACAGCACTTGTCATTGCCGTAGATTCTGGTAATTTTTTCATAATTAATTACCTCTGCCGAGGTGGTCATGTTGAGTTCGGTTTATGTGTTTGTTTGTCTGTTGAGCTGTTGCTTCGATGTTTGAGCTTTTTTTTTTTTTACTATGATCTCCAAACGCATATAATTTCCAGATGGGTGACTGATCTTAAATAATCGAGAGTAGTGAAAATGCGACTGATTGCTACATCGATTCGATATCTGCTTGTTAGCACTGCATGAAATGTTCTAATGATTTTTACAAAAAATTATAAAAAAGTGGGCCTCGTAGCTCGTAACAAGTTATTACCTCTTGAGACAGACAGGAATGTAATTTGCTGCGAGTATGAAATTTTATGAGAATGGACTGCGCATCCATTCCATCCTTAAGAAGCGAGGTCTTATTGAAATTTCAATTCAATTCTTTAACTAAATTTGATCATTTCCTGCTCCATAGAGGTTCTTTTTGCTTCGTTTGTTTACTTTGTTTGTTTGTCCATTTGTTGAGAGGTTACGTAAAAATCGCCGGTGGGTTTTGGTGAAGAATTTACTCAAAGGAAACCTCGCGAGAAGCAAAAAGTTATTAGATTTTCGGAGAGAGAGAAATTCAACTTATGTAGGAAAAGGGTCTTTTGGGGCTGGAATGTTCAACCTTGGTGTATGCTTGGTGCCTATGGATTCATTCTTTTCAATGTATCAGGGGAAAGGAAAATCTTTTAAAAGGTGTATATGTAAATGTGTACATAGAAAAAAATTTTTTTTCCTTGTCTGTAGATTTACGCTAGAAACAGGATATGCCCAAATGCCTAAGTAAAATAGAAATAAGAAAAAGAATAAGCTATACAAAGATTCGAATATAAATTTGTCTTTTATTGAATAGTTTACTTTGGCCAGCATGATTATTAGTCATTTTATAAATTTACTATAAATCACCCTCCACTAAGAGTATCAGCTTCTGCTATGGAAAGGGGTCAGTGAAGATTATTTTTTTAAGTCTTCACATCCCCAAAACTTTTTTACACTAAAACCATTCTTATTTCTTTCAGTTAAGCGTTACAAATATATACCTTTTTATCTTCATTGTGATATAAGCTCTGCAAATTACAATGATTAGGTAAATACCATGGGTTAATCATTATTTTTAGATAAATACAAAATTAATGCTTCATTCTTTTTAGATGAAAATAATTCGTCGGGCCTTTAGCAGTGCTATGGCTACAACACTGAGTTAAGCAATCATAATTGAAACTATTGCATATTCTTTTCTCCTCCAAGAAGCTTACTTATAGCAGTGGTGCCTGATGTGAACTGTTTAATATGAATATCCGATTTAAGGGAATGTACTCCTTATCTGTTGCATTCCAGGACTAGGCAACAAGAGTATCGAACTTCTGTGCAATCGCAAATTATAGTACAATTTTTATTTAAAGAACCCTGTGTAGTTATAGAATTGCTGAATCACTTCTCGTTCCTTAAGGACCACTGACCAACTCCTGAGGTAGATACCACATAGGTCTTTCAAAGGTGAATAACTGTGGTAATTTTCTTCCGACAAGGCGTGTTTGGAAGGATGAATGTCCCTGATGATAGCTATTTATATTATGAAGAACATGATCAAGGTCACAATGTCACCATCCTTAATGTCATCTGAGCGTACTTCATTAATACTGCAATCATGCCTTATACGAAGTCCCTATCTGTTATAGGAAAAAAAAGTTATGAACAAGATTAAAGTTGTATACAAAGTCAATTTAAGGACATACTTTAACTGCTGGTAAAGTCAATACGTGTAGATAAAAAAGGAGGGTAAAGGCATGCTGATGGACAGCCAGACAGACGGAACAGACTGGCAATCTTCTTTCGTGAATTCTTTGTACAGTGGACTGCGTTTGTGCCACGTTTGACTAAAATGATAATCGCGTAGGGGCTGTGATGGCAAGACAGAAAGAAGTAAGAGACACTGTGGCGGACAGGCAGACGATCAGGCAGTGGGGTAAATGAAGAGAAATACTAAAGTACGCTCCCCACTAATTTAACAATATTCATAGTGCATGTACTTACAAAGCGAAAGCTAACCCAAAAGATAAACAACATTTTTTTTTTTACACTTTACTTGATATCACAAGCTAGACTTATTTATTGCAAATAGTAACTGCATGTAATTTTTAGGAGAACATCAAACGATCTCTGATGAGAAGTTAAGTGATCCCCCTTTTCTCTTATCCAGCACTGATGTGAATGATTTTTTCTCTTTTTGTTGCTGCAAATATACCTAGTACGACTGATTCTGTTTTATTAATATCGTTTTACTTTATTATTGGTGCAATAACAGTTCACATTAAACATATTCCTAATTTCAATGTTTTATTATTTTCAGGACTTCGGTAATAGATAGTTTCGATAATTTCGAAGGTAGACCATCGAACTTGAAACACATTAAGACCATAATGAGAAATATAATCACCGGAACGCCACTTTCACTTAAGAAAAAATATATATATATAAACCTGGATAAGAAGATTTTCACTTACACTAGGTTTTATTTTTACTATTATCATTATCTTATAATTGAACCTCTAGGATATTTGTTATTGTTAAGTCAGTAGGCCAGATCATTTTAAGTCTTCATAAAACTGCTTCAGAGTAAGTCAGCTTTTACCATGTGGGAAGTACAGGAAGATATCCAGAAGCAAGCAAGAAGTTCGCTATCGTTTTAAAGCAGTCAGCTGACTGAGCCATTGGCAAGGAGCAAGTGTGATTTCTCTATAAAAAATAATTTACTTCGCCTTGAGAACATTGCCATTGAAACACAATCCCTACGTTTTGTTGTGTGTGTATGTCTCATTAATATTCATAATTTTAAACTATAAATATATTTCTAGGACGCATACTATACACAAGCCCATGCAGGTATAATGCACAGAATGTAGCCACAGGACAGGTAAGAAAGAGAGAGAGAGAGAGAGAGAGAGAGAGAGAGAGAGAGAGAGAGTGTTCATACTTACAAAAATACGTACCTGAATGCCAGCTAAAAAAAATAATAATAATAATAATTAAGATTAGTGAAACCTGGTTTGTGAACTGTGGTTCAGTTGGCCCGTATTTACTTTAATAAAATGCACAAATATTAGTGAAAATCTTACTGCATAATCGCCATCAAGCAGCATCAAATATGACTCGAGGAAGAATTAGCTACAAAATTGCTTCATGTTTTAAACGAAAAAATTATTGAAGTGACGCGTTGATGAAATAATCCAGCGCAACTAAACTGTTACGGAGTAAATACGTCATTTATTCTTATTAAGTTCTTCTTGCATTTTCATGTGTACAGCATACGCAAGAGGACGCATACAGGATTCAACAAATCCTTCTATTATAAGCCATAATTCTTACAGGAAGAAGCGGGAAACAAGAACTTCTACTCATGGCCGCAATAGAATGTAGGTGGAATAGTCTATAAAAAATTTACTCGCCTTTATTTAAAATTAATGGTGGCATGATTCTTAAAGAATTCCAGGAAGAATTTTCTTACCTGACAAGTTTTTCCAAGTAAATATTAATTTTTCCGCCGAAAAGCTCCAAAGGTCAAAGGCTCAATCACTTGGGGACCTGAGGTTAATCATACCGTAACCGCTCTCTTTCAGGTACACTAAGTGTCGCCCACCTGGCCACCAGCTGTGTTTTCGTCTCTTAGAAATCTTTGGCTTAGATTATTAAGGGACTTAAGAAGCCTCAGTATTGAGGTTTTTGTGTGTGTGTGTTCGTTGACGACTGAGAAAGTGTCCTCATTTTTTTAACAAGGTTGAATAAATTTGCGTTTAAAAATGATTCTGATTAGCGCTGAAATTACAAAGCAATACACAAAGTAAGCTTTTATTTTTAGTTCTTTACTCTGTCTCCCATTATCTGTCTTTCTTTCTCCTTCTCTACATAAACACACATTTTTTTCGTCTTGCACTAGACTGTAACTCAAGAGAACCTCTACTGCGAGCCACTGTCTTAGATATTTGAGAGATTCAACCTCATTAATCCTTGCTTCAGCTAATGATATTAAATTCCTATGGGCTAAATTTGTCCCAATTAATTTTGTTTTTCTTAGCGATATTTGTAGTACTATCTCTCTAGATATAATGCATTCCAATAAGTAACCTTTGTACATTTAGTTATGTTTGCGTATTTTATTAAAAAGACATCATCTGCATACCTAAAGTACTTTTAGTTTCTAACGTTAATCCAGTCTAAACCTTCAATTCCGCCTCCAACCACTTTCTCAATTATAAAATCTATGTGAAAGGCAAACATCAAAGGTGAAATAGAATTCCCCTGTAGCACATCACTGTTTCATGCAATTTTCCTGGACAAGACCTATCATTATTAATGTCGATTCTACCTCGTTCCTGGATAATTTTAATTAGCTTTCCATATTTACTAGAAAGACTTCAGTGATATTGTAATATTGTTCTGTGGACGCTGTCAAATGAAACTTCATAATCAACAAAAGCCATCAAAATGAGATTTTTAAATTCCATGCACTGCTGAACAATATTCATATCACAGGCAAAAAGGTGATGAAATCACAAAGGGTTAGTAAAGCCCAGCCAAAAGAGACAGTCAGGGGATACAAGGGTGGGGGTAGGGTGGAGGGCTTTACTCCACAACCTGATCAGTTATGATGAAAGCGAAAAGTAGAAGTAGGAATCTTTTCTTAATCAGTATAGAAAGCGAGTGCCATTATAATACGCGCAAACGCTAACCATACCTGAAGAGATAGACACTGGCACTTCTTCCAGCAATACATTTTGAAGACATAGCAAGTGTATCCACTCAGAAGCGCGCTATCATTTAAACGCAACTCTTCTTTGTGGGTAAAAATTTTTTGTCTTCTTTTTTCTTCTTTGTCTTCGAGAATAATAGGGTGAACTCATCCCGATTGTTGTTGTTGCTGTTGCAGAGACTAAAGTAATGTTCAACAATAACCTGGCCCGGGTCAGTATTGGGTGGTACTGGAATCAGGCGACTTGCTTAACACATCATCATATGCGTATTATAATGGCACTCGCTTTCTACACTGAATGAGAAAAGACTCTTACTTCTACTTTTCGCTTTCATCATAATTTATCAGGCTGGGGAGTAAAGCCGGAAGTCCTATGCCTTCCTTTGTATCCCCTGACCTCCATATCTATCTCTTGTGGCTGGGCTTTACTACCCCTTTTGTGATTTCATCACTTTTTGGTCTGTGATTTCAGCCCTTTTTTGCATAGACAACGCCCTAGATCGAGAAAATTGTGGTAACAAAGGAACGGGGTTTATTAGGTTTTAGATATAGCTTTCTTAGGCCTATGTGGCTTCTCCGTGATAATGGTCAGTTCAGCTCGTTTGCTGAATAATAATAATTATATATATATATATATATATATATATATATATATATATATATATATATATATATATATATATATATATATATATATATATATATATATATATATATATATATATATATATATATATATATATATATATATATATATATATATATATATATATATATATATATATATATATATATATATATATATATATATATATATATATATATATATATATATATATATATATATATATATATATATATATATATATATATATATATATGTGTGTGTGTGTGTGTGTGTGTGTGTGTGTGTGTGTGTGTGTGTGTGTCTGTGAAATCATCCTAACTATTGAGGCACTTTATTTAGGGCAGGTCAATAATCACGAAAACCAAAACCGTGTAGGGAAATTCAACTTGTGTGATAATTTCTAATTAAGACTAGACCACCCATGACCAGTTGGGTTACTTTTTTCATTTTCTGTAAAAGAAAACTATTGTACTAGCTTTGTCTGTACGTCAGCATTTTATTCTGTCCGCAATTTTTCTGGCCACACTTTTTCTGTCTGCCCTCAGATCTTAAAACACACTAAATTGTATCCCTCTAGCCTTATTAGTTTTTATTTTATTTAAGGTTAAATTTAGCCATAACCGTGCTTCTGGCAACGATATAGGATAGGCCACCACCGGGTAATGGTTAAAGTTTCATTGGCCTCAGCTCATACAGCATTATACCAAGACCACAGAAAGATAGATCTATTTTCAGTGGACTTGATGTTTTACTTGTTAATAACTACATTTTAACAAAATGTCTATACCCTTATCCAAATCCGTACCCATACCCACCCACATCTGTGCCATACCTATATCCATACCCATACCCATACCCATACCTATATCTGTGCCATACCCATACCTATACCCATATCCATATCCATACCATAACTATACCAATATCATTACCATACACGTACCACTATCCATACCATACCCATACCCATACCCATACCCATAATGATACCCTTACTCATTCCAATATCTGTACCATACCTATACCCATATCCATACCATAACATACCATACCCATATCCATACTCCTATCCATACCATATCCATTCCCATATCCATACTCATATCTAGAGTTAAATTAACCCTACTAATAATAGACAGCAAAAGTCTGCCGGTGACACCAGCCTCGTGTACCTTCTGGTGTGCAAACAAACAAACAGTTTCAGAGTTTTAGTATTATACTACACCACCCGTAACCCGTTGGGTCACTTTTTTATTTACTACATTTTCAACAAGAGGTCCATACCCATACACATACCCATACCTGTACCTATACCATACCATACCTATACCCACACCCATACACATTTATGTATCATACCCATACCCGTACCCATATCCATACCCATACCATATCCATACCTATACCCATACCCATATCCATATCCATACCATACCCATACCCATATCTGTATCATACCAATACCCATACCTATACCCATACCCATACCATGTCATACCCATTCCTATAACCACACCATATCTGTATTATATGCGTACCCATACCTATATCCATTCCATACCCATACCATACCATACCCATTCCCATACCCACACCATATTTGTGCTATATGCATACCCATACCCATACCCATAAACATTCCATACCCATACCCATAACCATATCTATATTATACCCATACCCATATCCATACCCATACCCATACCTGTACCATACCTATACTGATACCCATATCCATACCCGTACCCATATCCATACCCATAACCATACCAATATCTGTACCATACCCATACCATACCATTCCCATACCCATACCCATATTCATACCATTCCCATACCCATATCCATACATTTACCATACCTATACTGATAATCCATACCCGTATCCTTATCCATATCCATATATAACATATCCATATTCATAACATACCCATACCCATACCTATATAAATACCCATAACCATATCCATATCTATACCATACCCATACCATACCATTCCCATACCCATAGCCATGCCCATATTCATACTATTCCCATACCCATACCCATATCTGTGCCATACCATACCCACAGCTAAATTAACCCTACTAATAAATCAGCAAAAGTCTACAGGAAGCACCAGCCACGTTTACGGTGGGGAGGGAGGGAAGGTGGGTGGTGAAGGGGAAGGAGGAGGAGGAAAGGAAGAGGGGGGAGGTGAACAGGGAGTAGGAGGGAGGGGGGAGGAATGGGAGGGGAGGAGGATGGGAGGGGAGGAAGAGAGAGAGGGGATGGGGAAGGGGAGGGGAGGGAGAATGGGGAGGGGTAAGAGGGAGGAGGAAGAGGATGGAATAGGGAGGGAGATGGGAAGGAGGAGAGGGGAGGGGGAAGGGTGGATGGGAGGGGAAAGGAGGTGGAAGAGGGAAGGGTGAGGGGAGGAGGAAGGGGCCAGGGGAGGAAAAGGTGAAGGGGAGGGGGAAGGGGAGGGGAGGGAAGAGGAGGTGGATGGAAGAGGGAATGGGAATGAAAGGGAAGAGGGAAGGGGAGAGGCAGGACACAGCTAAATTAAAACTTGATTGTGTGCTTCAGTGTGTAAACAAACAAACAAATGTTTCAGAGTTTTAGTATTACGAAAGGCAACCTTCCAGAATACGGGCTTCTAGAAAAACTAAGTATCACGGCTGTATCTTTTACTATTATCGCTCCATAGATATGTTAGGTCCCTCACTCACCCACAAGAGCTTTATCCCAGTCGGTCGAATAATTCCAGAGTTACAAAGGGCCAAAGTCGGGGTTTGTGTGTGTGTCTGTGTGTATGTATGTATATATACACACACACACACACACACACACACACACATATATATATATATATATATATATATATATATATATATATATATATATATATATATATATATATATATATATATATATATATATATATATATATATATATATATATATATATATATATATTGTCATAAACTGGACTCTTGGCTGGTGAAATTGAAACTAAATTATAATGATGCTGCCACAAAACCAAGAAAGTCCAGCATGAGCAAAAGGAGAAGTTATTTGAAAACTTACCTTAGATTTTCCTGGATTCACGATTGAATGTGGAAGGTCAAGCCATATGGGAATTAGAATTCTTTTACAAATTTACAATTGGATTTATTTACAGAAACTCAGCAAGTAAACAATGAGCCAACAAACAACAGGATAACTAAGGGGCAAACTCATAAGTAGGACACATGGAATACTACTGCAATGATTTGCAACAAGCAAGTTGATTAAAATGGGACCAATGTGCAATACAATCCATCCAATGATAATAATAACATTTAGTCTTGCCCTGTTTACACGAAATGGTCTCAGATAAGGCAAATGATGGAACTCCAGGATGAGAGGATGCTTCATGTTAACATTCGGGCCACAACGGAATTCAGTACTGACTGCGACCAGGAATTTTCAGGATTTTAGGGTGGCAGACAAGATACTGAAGCATGGATTGCGATCGGTCCGCGTGTCTCCCCTGAAAGAGATGTTCTGCGTTAGCCCTGCTCAAACTAAAGAAATGGAATCTACCTATAAATATCACCCAATACGTTCTTAAATACTAAACATGACGTAGCCAGAAGATAATTATGAAAATCACGTTATCACAGTCTTGGAATCGTATTCGATTGGGCATTTGAAACAAAAACACGTGCTCATTGTCACACAAAGGGAAGCTTGGAAAAGGAAGGGTTAAACTTGAAGATAAATGAGAGAAATGGAAGGAATTTAGTGGAGAGAGACAGGGGTGACTGGCGCCAAATTCACTCTCGGCTTACCTATTTCAGACGAATATTTGAGCTCCGAAATACCACATCTCAGGCGTACGATCGTGAAATTGGGCCGCCACCAAAGACAGACATACTATCAGGACAGTCTCTGGAAGGGGTCTCTGGCTTGCTGCTTCGAGCAGGCGTCGGAGCCTTAGGTCCCAAACCTGAAAGCGAATTCTTTGCCAGTAAACAGGTCAAAGGAATAGCAGTCTTAAAGACAATGAGCCTAAGGTTTAAGGTGCTAGCTCCTCCACCCCCCAACCCCCCGAGTGGTTTACACCCTAACATCTATTTCCTCCCTAAGCCTACTTTGAAAACATGACCCCAAAGGGGGGGGGAATCTAGGTGCATTCTGGTAGCAGGGGAGTTGAAAAAAGGAGACCCATTGTCTACCCTGCCTGGGCATTTCCTGTAGGCCACGGAGGCATGCATTCTCTATCCAGATAAGTTAAAAACAACTGAGTTCCGCCATATTGGCGCCAGGTATAAGCTAACTGAAATGATAATTTTCCTAGAAGTTAGCTAGACAGCAATAAATAGGAGGGAGGAATGTAAATCCCAATATGACAATATATATATATATATATATATATATATATATATATATATATATATATATATATATATATATATATATATATATATATTTATATATTATTAATGTACACTCAAACACCAGAGCTGCAGGTCTCAAAATCATGCCTTGTAGCCATCCAGGGAAAGGCACTCGGTACAATTGATTAATTTATTGCTTATGATGACGTTTCGCAACTAGATTGTGTCATCTTCAAGGCTGACCTACAGCGAGATGACTCTCAATAATTATTCATAAAAACAATTATTATGACAACTAATTAAAAACACTACAGCATTACCACATTTAAAATGTTAACTAATTTAAAATACATCAGACACACCATGACACTAAACGAAGGACCTACCGAGACGGGAGCTAAAACGAAACTATTGAAACAAGGAGAGAAAAATTACAAAACAAAACAAAATAAAGAAAAAACAGATAAAAAACAAGGTAATGATAAGGCAAATAGGGCCATCAAGCAATAAACAGTTGAGCAGATCGTTTTCAAAACCTTAAACAAGTTTTTAACAAAAAAAATTGAAAACCCACGGGTATCCACACTGTGCAAAAAAATGAAAATGTTTGCAGCGTTCCCTTACCTATATGAAGATAATTTTAGGAAAAACGTCTAAATTTATTTTAGAGAGAACTGCCTACCTTGAATCTAAGTTAATCCCAAAAAATCCTTGCACCATCAGGGTCCTAACTCAAGCTCAAGAACATAGTTGGTCCGTTGTTTACATTCAAATTCTTTTACAAGTATACTTGACTCAGGTGTAACCAGGAGACTTACATTGGATGTACCGAAAGACTGCTGAGGGTACGCACAGACGCTCATAGAGGAATTAGTTTCAGAGCCGGAAGCAGACTGTCCAACCCAGAAAAATCCAACAAAAGGAACCATTCCAAATTATGCACAACATCCATAGACAACAAAGATTTTCGAATGACAGAACAAAGAGAAAGAGAGTGACTTACGACTTTAGAGCCCGTAATAAAATTAACTGTTCCATCATTAAATACCCAAACATCTACTAAACTGTTTATTGCTTGATGGCCCTATTTGCCTTATCGTTACCTCGTTTTTTTGTTTTTTTTTTTATTTTTTCACTTCTTGTTTCAATAGTTTCGTTTTAGTTCCCGTCTGGGTAGGCCTTTCTTTTAGTCGCATTGTGTCTCTGATAGTTTTAAATGAGTTAACACTTTAAATGAGATAATACTGTAGTATTTTTAATTGCTCGTTATGATAAATGTTTTTAAGAATAATCATTGAGAGTCAACTCGCTGTATTTCAGCCTCGAAGATGCAACGATGTAGTAGTTGTGA
>NC_089742.1:4067581-4083549 GCF_040412425.1 Macrobrachium rosenbergii | reverse complement strand
ATTTTGTACATAGAAATGAGTGCTACTATCATTACAGATCCACAACCTAGTCTTTTCTGTATCAAAAATAAAGTACGCCTTGGTACTCTGTCATAAGCTTGTTGGAAATCAATAAATGTCACAAAAAGTTTGAATTTTTTCCTCTTTGCAAGGTCAATCAACAATCGTAAAGATATAATATGCTCCAAACACCCCCTTCCCCTACAGGTAACCACAACACACACCACTCTACAGTTACAGACAGACAGTCACTGTAAATATATCCGAGGCAACGTTCCTCATCAGTAAACGAAGCCAAAATTAGCAGAACTCAGCATTCTATAATTGATTGATGGCACGCACAGCATTCTATGAGGCTTTGAAGGAATAGCAATGTATTAACTAACTAGGCTGTATTGACGAATGATCCGAGATACGTCGCTAACTTATATTGAAAA
Source organism: Macrobrachium rosenbergii (assembly GCF_040412425.1). Lineage (NCBI taxonomy): Eukaryota > Metazoa > Arthropoda > Malacostraca > Decapoda > Palaemonidae > Macrobrachium > Macrobrachium rosenbergii. The sequence continues at coordinate 4,083,112 of NC_089742.1, read as the reverse complement.
TTTGCTAACTTATTTTACGGCATGATGTGAGGAAAGGAATGACTTCAACCCATTCAAATAGCGCTGGGACGCTTTCAGTGTGGTTCAGTGAAAAATGGCCTTATTATTCTTCTGACCCGTGAGCTTTCGAATGGACGGGCCTCATATTTTCATCATCATGAATGTTCTATAAAGGTTGCAGTCTTTTGCAATAGTGGCCACACACTTTTTCGAGCTTCGACTTCCTTAATAATGGAGCCTCAAAATGACTGGAATGTCTGGCTGACTCTGCGTCAACGATGACTGGGCCTCTGTCATGCCATGTCCTTTGAAACAAACGCAAAAAGTCTATTGAATGGCAGATTTTAAAAAGGCCTTATAAGCTGTCTACTTTTGTTCAAATTCCCGCTGGATTCTGTCACTAAATGCAACACGATAAACTAAACAATTTTTGAGTGATGCAGTGACAACCATTCAGATTTAACGCTGGCTCGTGCATCAGTTCAAGACATCCTGTTTCAGCCAAAAACAGGCATTTTAACCCACCAAGTACTTACAACAAATCCAGTCCCCAAATTACAGTAATTCCTTGTGTGTGTATGTGTGTGTGTGCGTGTGTGTGCGTGTGTGAGAGAGAGAGAGAGAGAGAGAGAGAGTGTAAATTTTCCAGATTCGAAGGTGACTGTCAAGTGGGAACACCTACAGTATCTATGGAGTGCAGTAGCCTAATAACGCAGCCTGACTTGCAGGCAACCAAGATGAATAAGAACTGTTAATGTTCCATATTCCTCAACAGGCCTCTCCCCAGCAGGCATGCGTACTACACCGCCAGTATACCTGCATCACAATGTACTACAGTATAAGGATACTCAAAACACTAATTTACATATATACTATCAACATTAGCAATGACTTTCTTTTTTACACCACCCATGAAATAAGCAGCAAATTTTTCTAATGACCGCTAACTATACCCCCATGCTCATGACCAAACACTCTATATATAAAAGCTTGGATGGCACCAGCATTCGCAGTGTGGTCATTTCAAACTGGCTGGAAACAAAGAATCTTCCTTAATAATGTCAATTAAGGCAGGAACTTCAGGTCACAGCAAAGACACGGGATTCGCTCGACTCAGTCGCATCAACCCAGACGGAGGAGGAGGAGGAGGAGGAGGAGGAGGAGGAGGAACACTTATTCAAAGGCCCTCTGATCGCCAAAGCTTAAGTGAAAGGATTCAATGACCTATTTCAACAAATAGCCTACCTTTCACTACCTAGAACAGCCACACACTTGTAGTTTGGTTTAAAATTCCCTTTATACATATTAAAGTCATAGAATATTCCCTGTTATTTGTAAGACTTCCAGAAAGGAAAAACTTAGAGAAGGCAAAAATGGAGATTCAGGAAATCATCAATATATCAGTAAACGAGAAGGATAAACTTAAACCAAAAATAAAAGTAGTCCATGTCCCGAAGGACGAAGATGACATTGTCGCTAAAATTGTAAAGCAAAATCCATGGATAAATAACCTCATCTCTGAAAATGGCGACCTAAAAATTGTAAAGGAAATGACAGACAAAGATGACAAATACAAACACTATATATATATATATATATATATATATATATATATATATATATATATATATATATATATATATATATATATATATATATATATATCAAATGCACACCACAAATACGAAAGGCTGTCTATGATAGAGGTGATATATACACTGTAAAAAGTTCAAGGTAGAGAAAGGGTATAACGTTTGAGCTAAGGTTTATAAGTTAATACACCCTACACTCTAAAAAATTAAGGGTATAATAGGGGTAGAAAAAGGGTATTTCTAGTGGTTAAAATAGCATACCCTATCGGGGTATATATAAGAACTATAATATACCCTTTACAATATACCCATATCAAGGGTATAACATATACTTGTGATACCCTTACTTAGGGGTGTATTGTAGATAAAGAATACCCTTTTGCAGGGTATTCTATACGATATAAATACCCGTGTATATTAATTATAAAATTAATATATTAATCCATTACACCCTTAGGTGTAGTTATAGCTTATACAGCATATAAAATCATAGGGTCAATGAATTTAAAAGTTTTGTTTATCAATTTATTATTTTCATCGCACTTGAAAATCAAAAGTTTAGCAGTGATGAAGGCGGGTGGTGGATGCGGGCAGCTCCGGGTATGCGAGACAGAAGGCGGTGTGGGAGTCGGTTGGCACTTGGTTGTTTGTGCAGAACGTTTTGAAATATTGGCGCCACACTGTCTGGGATACACAGGGCGACGATGTCTCTTTGGAAATTGAAGCTTATTATAATATTTCACTTGGGAAAGTTAGTTCCTGTATGTTGAAATAACACTTACTAAGTTTCACCGAAAAAATGTTCTTAGAATTCTCTAAAACTTCAAAATACTGCTCGCACCGTCTCCACCACCGCCACCTAACACACACACACACACTCACTGAAGTGTTGTGAACTTGTGAGGCTGTGAGCGCAGAGGCGGTGAGTGCGGTGCAACAGACAACAGACTATATACTCTCTGCTATATGCGTATATGTCTATGTAATATATATATATATATATATATATATATATATATATATATATATATATATATATATATATATATATATACACAAATATATATATGGATGTATATATATATTATAACTGCGATTGTGTAATCAAGTGAGTCTTGGCAACAATATAATTGCCAAGTACTGCATTTGTAGCATACCGAACTCGCTACAAAATTATCAGTAATTTAAAACTAACGTATTATTAGTAACTTTTTTGTTGCATTACATTATCAGTGTAACAATATGGTTATTTGATAAAGAGTAAAAGTTCATTTCATGACATAATCAGATATACTTCCTGAAGCCCATTTTGAGACCAGATGTAAAAAGGGTATAATATTCATTATACATACCCGCCCACCGATAGATAGGGGTATTTTCTGACCATTAGGGCATTTTAACGAACGTTTAAACCTTAGCTCACACGTTATACCCTTTCTATACCTTGAACTTTTTACAGTGTAATGCTCAGAAATACCCCTCTCAATAGATAGGCAGGGTATCTTTGGTGAAGATTATACCTTTTTTACATTTGGTCTCAAAATGGGCTTCGGAAGTATATCTGATTATGTCATGAAATGAAATTTTACTCTTTATCAAATAACCATATTGTTACACTGACAGTGTAACGCAACAAAAATGTTACTAACAATATGTTAGTTTTGAGTTATTAATAATTTTGCAGCAAGTCGGTATGCTACAAATGTAGTATTTGGCAATTATATCGTTGCCAAGACTCACTTGTTTACACAATCGCAGTTATATATATTGTTACATGTGGGTCTTGGCTGATCATTTATTGTTCAATTTATGTAATTTTCACGGCCCTGCAAACCAAGAATACACGTAACCTGTCACTTGAAGCCAAGAGTTAACCTCAAAGACAGTCGTTAATTAGACAAAGGTCGCCAGTTAAGGGTAATTAACCTTAACAAAGAATATTCAAGGAATAAAGACTTTATGATAGACGTCACCAACTGCGGACGCATACAAAGAATCTCTACTCATTAAGATGGTTTTAAATACAACGCAACAGTTCCTCCAAACAGTGAACGCTAGGCATAACGAATACCAGAGTATTAAAAATGACTTGCTTGCCTAAATCCCGAGACTTACTGGGACAATTCAGCTAACGCTAACAATATAATAATTTGACTTAATCTAGACTTCGTAATAGCATATCCCGTAAGTGGTGGCTGGAGAATGAAACAAAGAAAGATTGGGAAATACAGGAAGAGGATAAAAGAATGGGCGAAGTTTTGAACAAAAGAGACTTTTACCTTAGGACGAACGTTGTTATAAAGCGTCAACGGACAACGAAAGTTCTTGCAATTGCTTCTTCACTTCACTAATAGAATAATAGACAAAAGGGGGAAGAGGTCCAACTGGATGTGTTGTCTCCCAAAGCTTGGTTCTCTCTCCTGTTCCCTGACCGGCCTAGGTCAAAACAGTCATGCCCTAGGCGTCTACGTTCTGTTAAAAACATTTGCCAAGAGACAGGTAGAAAGGAAGAAGGACCTTAGGACCACCTATTTTTAAGGCTGATATGGAAATTTTCCTATAGGGGGAAATGCCTAAATGCTACCTATCCTTTCCAACGGACGTTAAAGTTTGAACTGAAGACGCTCCTAATGTAGACAACATCTTTTACCGGTCTTGGTCAGGCTGATATTATTTACAATCAAAAGTTACGAGGGCGAACAGCAGTAATATTTATAAAAATATATATACATATATATATATATATATATATATATATAGTATATATATATTACATAGACATACGAATTAGTATAGTTTGTCGTCTCTTATGCATTTGCTGTCTTGTCACTGCTCTCAAGACTCAAGTGAGGTGACCCACTCAACATTTCAGTCCAGCGGTGTTATGTGTGTGTGGTGGAGGTGAGGTGTGGTTGGTGGAGGTGAGGTGTGGTTATTGAGCAATATTTTGAAGTTTTAGAGAATTCTGAGACAGTATTTTTTCGGTGAAACTTAATAAGTGTTGATTTCAACATATAGAAACGAACTTTTCCAAGCGAAATATTATAAAAAACTTTAATTCTCCGAAGAAACATCGCTGCCAGTGTATCCCAGACAGTGTGGCGCCAGTATTTCAAAACATGTAACGTGCCTCCTGCTGCCCAAACAACACTTCTGCAAGTTCTGTCTCTTGTATAGGCGCAGCGCAGCCGCAGATCACATTCCTCCCGCCCCTCATCCGCCACCCGCCTTCATCACTAATTCTTTTGATTTTCAAGTGCGATGAAAATAATAAATTGATAAACCAAACTTTTAAAATCACTGACCTTATGATTTTATATACTGTAAGCATAACTACACCTAAGGGTGTATTGCATTAATATAGTAATTATATAATTTATATACCCGGGTATATATGTTACAGGGAACAGATCAACACTTGTTTTAGAAGTGTACGTAGCGTAATCTTAGCGATCTTCTTCAGGAAAAAGACGTGAAAACGTTCAACCCATGATCACACTCGCATCTTTTTTTCCCTCTCTCTCTCTCTCTCTCTCTCTCTCTCTCTCTCTCTCTCTCTCTCTCTCTCTCTCTCTCTCTCTTCCGAATCCCTCTTTCTCATCGTTTACCAAAGCTCATCCACCCTAACCTCACTCATTCTCTCAAAGCAACTAAATGGACTATTTAAAGAAACACAATCGTTTCTACAAAAATAGGTTTATTATTCAAATAACCCAACAAGAAATGAATAAAACAAAGCAAAGATTAAAATGCATAATAAATGAATTATCGAGTCAGATAACTAAACTCTAAACTGCAAAGCACTTCTGATTAAAGAAGTCTCATTATGGCTAATAGCCTGGAAATCCCCAAAATCACACATACTCCCAAATCAATAACTAAAAGTCATGTCAAAAAACAGTCTACCACAATTCCACAGACATCTGATGAAAGAATTAAACATGATAGAAAACTCCCAAAAATATATGAAATGCAAAACACAATAATGGAAAGTGTAAAATGCATAGCCAAGATATGGCAAACGTAACATAACAAAATAAAAATATAAAAGAGGTATGAATATTCATATTAAATTTCCCACACCAGTTCACAAGTACATAATGATTAAAAAGTCATGGTAAAAATCACAAGTTCAATTTTCTCCCATAAAAACAGAGATTTGAGACTCTACCTTATCTGCCGATTTTCAAAGCCTGGAACCACTCCAAAGCTATGACTGGACAACTGCAGTTCTGTCACGTTAATGAACGATCAAACTCACTTTTAGGGCAGATTTTGGCATAATCTAGATCAAAGTAACGCACGTACTCACAAATATATATAACGCTTCGGAGATCACCTGATCGCAAATATTGCTGAGCTTCTCGCGCAGAGAGCTGAGGAATCAAACTATTTGCTGAATACAAAGATTTTGCAACTGACGACTTCCATCAGTACCATCTCACTCCATAAATTCTTTCATCACAAAGCATTGATGTATGAAATTATAAGATTGTAGCGGCCAGATTTTCTGAAATAGTGCTCGGCCACCACATAAGAGCGTCTCGCTCTCCTTAACGGCAAACTAAAAATAAAAGCATATGTATAAAACATAACAGATAGAGCTATGCTCAATTAGCAATGTCTACTGCACTGCAGCTTTAAGGACTGCTCTCATGACGCACTTCCAAAGTCACTGGGGTTGTGTTCTTAGAGCCTTTACATGTAATCTTACAAACACGAATAAGCTTTACTACCCCCACAACAAGAATTATCAGTAAAATAGCTATTAAGACAATTAAAATTGTCGGCATAATATATTCCTGATACTGGAACATCACGGGATCGTCGATGTCTTCCAACGGTGGAACAGTCATTGGCACCTTGGTTGTAGGTACCTCCACTACAAATGCTCGTTATGCGTATGACGCATAATTATCTTCTCAGAACTGTTGAATACAGCACGGCTAAGTACGAGAAAGTCCGTAGACATCACACTGCAGGATGAGCATCAAACAGCTTGGATCCTCGAAGAACGAATGATGTCGACTTGTTGTTCTGGCACATCATTGTAACTGCATACTCCTTGCAAAAACATGGCAGGAAGAGTACTGGTGGACTCAATGTGGTAATCTCGCAGGAACTGTCTAAAGTCACATTCTGTCGGAGTCTGTCCATGAACTAATGATAATTCACAACCACCCACAGATACAACTCGCAACTGGAAAATACTACTGTCACACACACACTTCTCTCTAACTAAAGTACAACTTGTCTTATAATCAACTCCCGAACCTTGATATTGATCTCCCAAAATGAACATGGTCTCTAATCCATCCCATGTCACTACTGAGTCTCCAAAAGCACTCGAAAAGGTCTAATAACAAAAAAGGTTTCATGTTACTGAACCAAACAAAACTACTAATGCAAAAGTCAAACACTCAAAATGTGAACTAATTCCAAGTGTGTATCTCAGAATAATCACAGTCAACTCACTATTAAGCACAATAACTCTACGGAACTCACTCACAAAAAAATTTTCCAACAGAAAAAAAAATACTAAAGAATCCTATCACCAAACACTAAAAGGTATCATATCTCGTAAAAATTGACATGAAAGTTCTACTCTGCATTTAGCAAATATTTCGCAACACCTGACTAACTTCTCAACAAAATAGCAATTGACGTAATGGCAATCGCTCCCATGATCTCAACAACTACAATTACTCACAATACAGCTCCTTTATTTAAAAAAAGAAACTGAAAAAAAATCCAAATACTCAAACACGATCTCCCAACCTGAAAAAAAAAGGATCAGACTTGTTCGGTCCGATATACTAAGTACCTCCCAAAAAAAAAATCTAAACAACAAAGATATTGCGTCAGATGATAAAATACATCATAACACAATAACACTAACACTTCTAACACACAGGGTCAAATCTCGTATGAAATTAGCCCATGTCTCAACTTTCTAAAATCATTCGAAAACAAATGATTAAGAACTTCAACATCTAAAATGAACAAGAGACAAAAAAAAAAAAAAAAAATCATATATATACAAATATTAACCCATTTATCCCTCTAACTATATACAAATGTTCCATTACATAACTATATACAAATGTTCCATTACATCCCAACTTTCTTTAACTTCGAAATATGGGTCAATTTCGTCACTCCAGTATTTACATCTTTAACTACAAATCTATTCCCTCTTTTGATCTCTACAATCTCAAAAGGTCCGTGGAACTTCGGACTTAATTTATAATTCAGATCATTCCGAACATTCACTTTAACAAACACTCTATCACCCATCGAAAAAGCTACTCCCCTCGATTTCGCGTTACTTTTCTCTACCATTGCACGCGAACTAAGTTCAAGTTCTTTACTGATACGTGCAAATCTTTCTCTCGCTGTATTTATCAACGAAGTGACCGTAACATCACCCTGAACTCGCTCTGGTAACAAATCAAAAGGTCCTTTCAACTTGTACCCATACAAAGCTTCTGCTGGAGATATCTTAATTGTGTCATTCATCATAGTATTGATACTATATTGCACTTCATCCAAAGATCTGTCCCAATGTGTATCGGAACCACCCACCGTCATGCGCAAAGCTTCGATTACTTTCCGATTCGCCCTCTCACATAACCCATTCGCTTCAGGTCTATACGGGATTATAGATACTTTCTTTATTCCCAGTAAATTAGCAAGACCGTCTAAAGTCTTATTAATAAACTCCCTACCATTGTCTGTGATCAGACATTCAGGAACACCATATCGACAAATTATCCCCTTAAAGAACGCTATAGCAACTTCCTCAGCTGATTTGTATTTCAGTGGGAAAATCTCGACAAAACGAGTCAACTCATCAACAACTACTAATAAATGTCTATAACCATAAGCGGACTCTGAGAAGTTACCCAGAATATCCATATGCACTCTCTGAAACGGCCTATGTGGTATGGGATATGAACCCAAACGACACGACACTGTCGTCGCTGGCTTATTCGCATTGCAAATAGCGCACTTCTTCACAAAGGCTTCTACTGCGGAAAACATATTTTTCCAAAAGAACTTTGACCTGACGTTTTCATACGTCTTGTCCACACCTAAATGAGGAGAACCAAATTTACAATGTACAATGTCTAGAACTTGTGGTACTAGACTCTCTGGCACGATGATTTGTGTAATCTCACCCATGCTTCGAGTACTTCGCAAGTTATACTTAACTTTCCTCACCAATAAATTATTCTCCAACTCTAGACCAGAAAAAGGCAACTTATACCCTTTCTTCGGTGAAACTCCCTAAGAAATGCCTTAGCATCTGACAACAATTTATCTTCATCTTGCTTTTGTTCGAGCAAGCCTATGTCCCAAGTGACATTTTCACCCGTAATATAACACACTGCGTTACTCTCACTATCACGAATAACAATCTCTCCCGAGACTGCCGACTCACTATTTCTCCCCGAAGTATGCACTGTAGGAACGTGTATGTCCTCTACATGCGATATCTCAGAACTACTAATATCAGAGACATTAGACACCAAATATTTACTCTCTTCTCCCACACAGGATTCGGTGTGTATTTCCTCATCCTCGACCGGAAAATATCTGCTCAATGCATCTGCAACTACATTATGCTTACCTTCAATGTATTTGAGGTTTGCATCAAAATCTCTCAATGTTAGGAACCAACGTGCTCTCTTGGGCGACAAATTTGGCTTATTAAAAAGCTCTAACAACGGTTGATGATCTGTAAAAATCTCAACTTTATTTCCCAACAACAACATCTTAAAATGAACAAGGCTAGAGACGACTGTGAAAGCCTCCTTGTCCACAACTGACATCAGCCTTTCGTTACTACCACGCGTTTTGAACTTTCTGCTATAAAAAGCAATTGGGTGTAATTTCCCCTCAAATTTCTGCATCAAACACGCACCTATACCTTCCTGACTCGCGTCAGTCACTAAGGTGAACGGTTGACTAAAATCTGGAAACTTCAAAACTGGTGGGTTCACCAAAGCGTTCTTAAGCTTCTCAAAAGCTAATTGTTGACTATCACCCCAAACAAACTTAACGTCTTCTCGTAACAAATCTGTCAATGGAGACGCTATTGTAGAAAAATTCCGCACAAAACGGCGAAAGAAACCCGACATACCTAGGAACGAACGAATCTGTTTCCTGGTTTTGGGAACTGGAAAATTCACAATGGCTTTAACTTTCTCATCATTCACTCTAACTCCCTCTTTAGAGATAACATGTCCTAAATAGACAATTTTTCTCTTCAGAAACTCACATTTGGCCAATTTGACCTTTAACCCAGCGAACCGTAATCGCTTGAGGACTTCTTTTAACACCTTTAGATGTTCTTCAATTGTATCTGTGCATATGAGAATGTCATCCATGTACACAAACACCGACTTTCCTAACAAGCCATGAAGTACTGTGTTAACCAGTCTAGTAAATGTTATTGGGGACCCTTGTAATCCAAAAGGCATCCTATTAAACTCGTAATGTCCCTTTGGTACCGAAAATGCTGTATATTTACGGCTACTCTCACAAAGGGGAACCTGTAAAAACCCTTGCATAAGATCTATAGATGAATATATATTCTTGCCACCGATCTCAACAAACAAATCAGGCAAACAAGCTACCGGATATCTATCTGGGCATGTTTTTTCATTCAATTTACGAAAATCTACACAAACTCTGATACTACCGTCTTTCTTAGGAACTGCAAGCAAAGGAAAATTAAACGGAGAATTGGACTCCCACCTCTGAACTTCTTTTTCTACTTCTTCTCTGATCTTAAAAGGAATTCGATATGCTGGAATATATATGGGATTTGTACCCTTTTCTAGGCAGATTGAATGTTCTAAAACATCTGTAACTCCTAATTTATCTCCTTTCAAAGCAATGATATCTAGATATTCTTTCAACACTTTCTCTACTTTATCTGAATATTCAGGATAATCAACTTTAGCCAAATGTTCATGCAGAACCTGACTTCGGAACTGTTGCTCCTCGTTAGGAAACATATTCCCGTCTCCACAAAAACTCACTAATTTATGCTCTTCATTAAACTCTTCAAAATCAATTACATAAGTACCCTTGTGATATTTTTTCACTGAGTCTTGATAGCTAACTAATTCTACTGAAGTCACGCCTGCGACTGTAACTTCATTTACTGACACCATACTCACAACGTCTTTGAATTTCTCGGTTCCCTCAACAACGCACACTTGAGAAGGAAAATTTTTCTTTTTCAGCGACACTTTAACCAATGTAGGAACTCGCGGTTGCAATTCAATATCTTCCAACAAAAATCCTTTGAAAGATCTTTGCGGAATATCTTCACTCTCTAATGACTGTGTTACACATGTCTCAGACTGTGTCTTAGGTTTCTCACAAGTTTTTTTCCTGTGTATATATGGAACAAAACAACCTGACTCACCTATTGTAATCCCCTGAACTCCCGTAAGAATGTTGATGTTATGTCGCATACAAGAAGGGTGTCCTAGCAAAACCATTTCACCTAAGGCTAATCCTTCTATGACCAAAAATGATTCTACTATTGTCTTTCCACCGATACAAAGCGTAAGAAATGACGAACCTAAAATATTCAGTTTCCTCGCTTGTACATCACACACTGTCTCACTAGAAGGGACTAATTTGCACTCTGGAAACTTCGAGTGAAAAGGTCAGCATTTACTAAGTTAACTGAGCTACCAGAATCAATGAAAATAGAAATTTCACTGCCATTAGAAAATCCACGTACAATCGGCCTAGGTTCTAGTGACTCTAAGACCTGATTAGCTCATTATCCTGTGTCCGTTTTCGAACTTATCTTGTGAAAATTCTGCTGTTCCTTTGTGTATCTAGAACTTGCATCATGTGGAATTCTCCTGTCATATCTAGAAAAAACCTCCCCGTGACTTCCTGAATAATCTCTATTCTTTGTGGCTGGGCAAAATCTCCATCCATGATCTGAAGATTTGCAAACTGAACAATATCTAACTCTGCAATTTGATTTACTATGTCCTAGTTTATCACAATTAAAACAACGTATCGTCGTGACTGATCTCTCTGGAATTTTCTTCGATTCTACTCGTGCACATGTCTTCGCTGTTGCATCATTTCCCGAATGCGAGGACTAGCCATTATTCTGTGGTTTGAAACCGCAGCTGACATCTTTGCACCTCCTGTACAAAACTACTGTCCAGTGTCGGGCATTTTGATAGATTTTTGTTAATCTGTGCAAACAAAAAGGATTCGTCTGTATCAAAACTATCTACAATTACATCTGGGACCGACGTTAAAAGGCAAGCAAAGTGTAACAATCTTTCAAAATTATCTAAGGAGATATTATTTCCAGTTACCCATGGAGAGCCTGTTATAGATTTCTTTAACTCACCTACTGCATCAAATAAATTCGCACTGTATGTGACTAGTGAATCATTGCCTTTCTTTATTTTGAGAAACTCTCGCAAATTCCGAACTGCACATTCACGTTGAACTCCGCCATAAGTAGCTCGTAGAAATTTCTGCAGTTCATTCCAAGTTTTACACCTTCTGAACCCGAAACTGCGTGCTCGTTTCCCAATATCTCCTTTATCTAAATCCAGAAATGATTTTGCCTCTGTTAAAGCTTCAGCGCCATTCGTAATTTTCTTGGAATTCAGATAATTGTTCACTGACTCAATGAAAGTTTCTATATTTTGGGTTGGCTTCCCATCAACTAACCCTTTAAAATTTGTAATTCCCCGCTTAAATGTTCGTCACTTTATGCACCACAATTGATTGGGATGTGCTTGCTGCATCATCCGGCATTTTGTGAAAAAATCACACGCCCTGAGCGTAACAACATAAAAAAGAAAACCAAAAAGAACACTAGAGAAAGGCAAGTTACCCCTCTAAAAGAAGAACAGAAAACGGAGTTCTGCGCAACTTACGAGAATGGGGTACTTACCAATTTGAAACAGAAAACGGAGCCTATCTGTCAACTTGCAACCTGTGACGTCACCATCTCGAAGACGAAGCAGAAAAACAAACAAGCGATTTTTTGTTGAATCATCACTTTGCTTAATTAACTCACAATCGCCACTATTCACACTTATTTGGGTATTTTGTTAACCCCAAAATTGCTCTAGAGATCATCCAGATCTATTTCACAACTCCCCACTCCCAGTACTCGAATAGAAACGGAAAAAAGAAAGGTTCCCCGTATTTCACACGTAATCACGACCTACCAGTCATTCAACACTGACCTCTTAAGACTGATCATCTTACATCACGGTGAAGTCGCCAGTCTGCCTTGGGTATCAACGTTACCAATTAGTCTATTAGTAATCTCCTCTTTCGCCATCATTAAAGACATTAAAATCATGGCCACCATTTAAAATCAAAAGACACCGCTGCCGCCATTTCATTCAGAAACGGCTGTTTAATTCAGACTCAACACTTGGACAGAATTAACACCCTTTTGAAAGTGTACGTAACGTGCTCTTAACGATCTTTAATCAGGAAAAAAACGTTCGAAAACGTTCAACCCATCTATTTTTCTCCTCTTTTCTCTCTCTCTCTCTTTTCTCCTCTCTTCTCTCTCTCTCTCTCTCTCTCTCTCTCTCTCTCGTATCGCCTCTCTCTCTCTCTCTCATCGTTTTCCGAAGCTCATCCACCCTAACCTCACTCATTCTCTCAAAGCAATTAAATGGACTATTTAAAGAAACACAATCATTTCTACAAAAATAGGTTTATTATTCAAATAACCCAACAAGAAATGAATAAAACAAAGCAAAGATTAAAATGCATAATAAATGAATTATCGAGTCAGATAACTAAACTCTAAACTGCAAACACTTCTGATTAAAGAAGTCTCACTATGGCTAATAGCCTGAAAATATCCAAAATCACACATACTACCCAAATCAATAACTAGTCATGTCAAAAAAGTCAAAAACAGTCTCCACCACAATTCTGTCCACAGACATCTGATGAAAGAATTAAACATGATAGAAAACTCCCAAAAATATATGAAATGCAAAACACAATAATGGAAAGTGTAAAATGCATAGCCAAGATATGGCAAACATAACATAACAAAATAAAAATATAAAAGAGGTATGAATATTCATATTAAATCTCCCACACCAGTTCAAAAGTTCATAATGATTAAAAAATCATGGTAAAAATCACAAGTTCAATTTTCTCCCATAAAAACAGAGATTTGAAACTCTACCTTATCTGCCGATTTTCAAAGCCTGGAACCACTCCAAAGCTATGACTGGACAACTGCAGTTCTATCACGTTAATGAACGATCAAACTCACTTTTAGGGCAGATTTTGGCATAATCTAGATCAAATTAACGCACGTACTCACGAATATACATAACACTTTGGAGATCACCTGATCGCCAATATTGCTGAGCTTCTCGCGCATAGAGCTGAGGAATCAAACTATTTGTTGAATACAAAGATTTTGCAACTGAGTCTTCGACCAGTTCCATCTGACTCCATAAATTCTTTCATCACATCTTAAAGCATTGAAGCTATGAAATGCATATATAAGAAAATTGTAGCAGCCATATTTTCTGAAATATATATATATAAATCATAATATATATAATAGGGTATATTTACTATATATATACACCCTTAATATATATATATATCATAAGTATATATTATATATATAGGGTATATTGTAAAGGGTATATTATAGTTCTTATATATCCCGATGGGGTATGCTGGTTTAATCACTAGAAATACCCTTTTCTACCCCTATATATATATTAATTTTTATAAATGTGTATATTGTTTACACTGTATATCCAAATGCAAAGTATATGACTGTTATATATAAAGGATATAATGCCCTATCAATCAATGCTATAAATGTCATATATTTGGTCACAGTATACAACAAAATTGTAGATATGACCAAGCTTAATTGTTAGATGTGGTGAAAATCACAAATCAAATGAATGTGCTAGCACCATCTAAAGATGTAAAATGCTGATGTGAAAAGAAAGGTCATAGTGATACTAAACATAGAACATATATGATGGCAATTTGCACAGTCTATAAAGAATATGTATCAAAGATGAAAAATAATACATCATGGCTTTGACTAATAGTCTTCTATGCAATTTAATAAACATACAGTCCGTAGGAAATAAAATAACACTATTAGAAATCTGATAAATGATTACAAAAATGATATATGCATGCTAACGGAGACTTGACTAAGCAATAATGTAAGCGATTACTTAAAACAAATTAAAAACAATAATTAAATGGTACTAAGTCTCACAATGACTTTAAACCATGTACCAAGAGAAAAAAACGGTGCCATGGTGGATGGGAATCTTTGTCAAAAACAACGTGTATGAAAAGTATCTATGATGAACCAAAATGTGTTCAGTACATTTGAATACATCAACACCAAAATCACAAACATAAACAAACACATACAAATCATAAAAGTTTATAAACCACTAAGTTTACAAGTAAGAGATTAAATAGAGGAATAAAATTCAGTGATTTCGAATATACTTGTTTTATAAGAAAAAAAATATGCTGATTTGTGGTGACATCAACCTGCAGTGACTGGATGATAACGATGACAAATATGTCAAAGACCTTTATAGAGCTACTTGAAAGCCAGGACGACCTCGAAAAAATGTTGTGAACAAAACCGACATCAGTATGGAACCATACCACTGACCTAGTGATACAAAACAAAAACAACGAGATTGTGAATGACATACAGGTTGAGTCTGAATGCGTGATATCTCCAGTACATAAATTAGTTATATTTAGTATAAATATCTGGAAAGGTTATACACTAAAAAAAAAAAAAACTATCACTTACAGAAACAAAAAACCAACTTTAAAGCTGATGAATTTATTGATGAGAGCTTCAAGAAAAGAAGAGAAAAGAGCCAGAAGT
>NC_089742.1:4065208-4067081 GCF_040412425.1 Macrobrachium rosenbergii | reverse complement strand
TTTCCTTTAACAGTTAAAACAACATAGCATTTACTGTCTTATACATACTTCAACTTTTAAATAGTGGAAGAATGCTTTAGACAGAAAACATCTACAGCTTTGGCCACTTTATGAACCGGCGTGCATGAAACTTCCCTACTGTGGTCTCATTTTACAAGTACTCTAGCCTACAATTTATTTTTGTAAACAGTTCACTCCCATAGAGGAGATGTGGCTAAAAATCTCAGCACGTTCCACACCCGCTTCCAAAGGAACTACACCATCGCCGGAAATAAACGTCCGAATATTTCCTTTAACTGAGAATCTTTGAGGCTAATCAGATGCACAAAATTTATTCCGTTCGTCACTGATGAAAGTTAACAGAAAAAATCCTTAGGTCCTTATTAGAATTACCTAAACTAATTCTATAAATCTGATCCAGGAATTTGTTTATCCCCAATGCAGTTTGCTATGCAAATGAAAAAGATAAAAAAATTAAGGGATTCTAAAATTAAAATGATTTTTTAAGCATTTTAAAGATCTCGAATTCTTTTACTTATCGGGATTAAAAAGTTATTAGAAATCTGAGTGGTTTTACCACGTACCACGTAGTGTAAAAATGGTCATTCTGTTGTTTTACATTTTAGAGCGGATCATCTCTTAATTACCTCAGAACAAAACAAAACAATAGCTAATCATCCATCAGGCAAGGAATGAGGGAAAGAAATGATGACAATCCCGTCCAGGTAGTCTTCGAAACAAAATGTTCAGAAAGAGAGTTGTTGCGAGATGGCATCTCTTGTCGTTCATTAAAGTTTTGCATACTTATTGCATTGCCTAGATTTCCGTCGAGAAGCTGCACTTTCTTGTTGTAACCAACGAGGAGCGATTTGCTCGTAGATAGAAATTCCTAGGTTTGCGCAAGACGAGATATACCTGCACTATTTGGAAAGAATCTTCGGTTACATGAAACAAAAATGTTGGATGGACTGAATGAAAGATTAATTTGCTGTTCTTGAGTTCTGTTGCAGCAGTTTCGATCGGGATATTCTCTTTTTTCTTTTTTTGAAAAATAGGCTCTATATAACATCGTAAGTATTTTTAAACAGTCACATTATTCTAATTTTCACTCTAAATCTAGACATTTCTGTTATAAGGTTCAATTATAAGGTACGGGAAGCTCACAAATCAATCTGTCAGTCAGTCATAAAAATCAGGAGTATTAAAAAAAATAAAGTACGGGATACAGAATCACTGAATTTTATGACTTCAGGAACAAATGTAGAAAGAAAATTTTGACAATATGTTCCCATTCATATGTGTAACCCATGAAGCCGGAGAGCTTAATTTCGTATACTTTTCTGTTAGTATCACTGCTTCTCGTCATTTAGATATTGCTATCGTTTTCAGGCTGCAGATGTTTTCCTTCCTTATTGAAACTTTGTATCTCCTGACAAATATGTTGCCTTAATTTTTCACTAATTCTCTCCTATCATTTAATCCTTATTTTTTTCATATCGTTTCAATATTCTTTCCCATGGTATTTTTACCACAGCATTTTAATTCTTTCTTCTAAGTTTATAAATGTTAATTAACCCTTTTTACTTCTACCCTCAAAAGTCATCGTCACTCAATTTCCATTTACAGATATCACTTCCCGGAAGCCATCTAAAACGCTGTTTGCGTAAATCGACGACAAAGCTACTAATATTCAGTATGCTTTCTATAGTCAACAAACTGAATATTAGCAGCTTTGTCATTCAGAAGTTAAAAGTTAAGTATAATTTAGTTTAACCAGACCACTGAGCTGATTAACAGCTCTCCTAGGGCTGGCCCGAAGGATTAGATATATTTTACGTGGCTAAGAACCAACTGGTTACCAAGCAACGGGACC
>NC_089742.1:3990208-4060208 GCF_040412425.1 Macrobrachium rosenbergii | reverse complement strand
TGGCATAGATAAAACTTTAAAACTTATCAACCTCTGTGTAACTAACAACGTTTTCTTTCAATGGTAATTTTTAAAAACAAAAATTTGGTTGTAGCATGGGAAGTCTCCTATCATCCCTTCTAGCAAACTTGTACATGGAATATTTTGAAACAGAACTTTGTCGTCTATCAAACCGCATAATATGATCTGGCTTTAGATACGTAGATGATATCTTTACTTTCTGGGACAATAGCTGGGGACTTAATGAATTTTTAATAGGCTAAATTCGCTAGTTCCGACCATAAAATTTAAAACAGAATGGGAAAAGGACGGAAAACTGCCGTTCCTAGATGTACTGATCATAAGAAAACAGAACAGGTATGCATTTACAGTATATAGAAAACCCACCTTCGCTGTCTCCTACATTCATTTCTTGCTACCACGACGTCTCCGTAAAAATCATGGTAGGGTGCAATTTATTCTCAGAGGACTTAGGATATGTTCAAATGAGTACCTGGATAAAGAATTTAACACGATCCGCCAGCACCTAACGCAACTGCTATATCCACCACACATTATCGAGAGGGCTATTAACAAAGCGAATAAAATATACTATAGAGGCCCCACTCACAACAGACAAATAGATTTCAACAACAAAATAAAGCTTCCTTATGATGAAAACATCCAAAAGGCCTCCGAACAACTCAGGCCTAACAATCCTTTCATTTTCCATTATACCAAATCCATCGGGAGTTCGCTCGTTAACGAATACTTAAATAACAAAAGGGAAGAAGCCGGAGTTTACAAGATACCATGTAGTAATTGTCAGGACATCTACGTAGGCGAGACAGGTAGATCGCTCGCAAAGAATAACAGAGCATAAAAGATCAGTACGTTACACTTCGAGAGTTCGGGAATTTTCCTACATATCAGAAATACAGGGCATGTCATTAACTGGAGGGGCGGAGTTGGTTTTCAAAAGTAGCTGTCCGTACAAAAGAAGGATGCTGGAATCTGCTATCATCAATCAAACCAACAATATGAACCTGTCAGGAGGACATTGGAAATCGGATGACATCGACACTTAATCCTCAAACCCTCCTGAAGAGGATGACCCAAGAAACGCGACCGCCAGATCCATCGCCAAACAGGAGCTAATGAGGCCAAAACCACTAGGGAATTTGGTCATTCTCTCCTTCTTAAGAAACGCCACCTCCATAACAGGAATGTTTACATTACTCTAGAAACGCATCCTAACACCACTGCACTCCCAAAACACTCCCTATAATACTCCAAGTCGGAGGCCTAGGGCCAAACCTTTATGTTTTTGTATATATACCATTGTAACTTTCCACCTGTCCATATTCTACCAGTGAACAGGGTCACAGAAGCTAGTGCCTGAAATATATGGTTTCAACGTTTAAATAGTGTTTTATGGGCCTTCTTATATTCATATTACACTGTAGTATTACAGGAAAAGACATTCATATATATATATATATATATATATATATATATATATATATATATATATATATATATATATATATATATATATATATATATATATATACATTGGTGCAAGAGTGAGGCTATCCTCAGCAAAGTGCGCAAGAAGGCACTAAAGCAGGCAACATGGTACATAGTTTTCCTTTATTCATCACGGCCTACGTTTCGAGATCCTTGTCTTATCCTCGAGGCGAAAAATACAAAGTAAAATATACAAATACAACAGGAAAAGTTAGAATATATGTACACCTAAATTATGATTAAGTAAAACATCAATGCAAAAGGCAAACCTAAAACAAAATTATTAAAAAAGAGAAAGAACTAGAATATTTCAACTAACAGACCTTATTCCTCGAAGTTCAGATGCTGTATGAAAAAAAAAAAACAGTAAACAAAAGGTGGGGTGCGTTTTAGGCTATATACAGGGGCGTGGACGAGGAATAATTGTTCAATGAGGGAACAAGGATCTTGATCGCTAACGACTCAAGAATAGGGAGGTGGTGTTCGTGTTGGCTGGTTAGTAAAATCTTAAAATCATTATAGTTTATTTTACTTTTGCATAGTTGTTTATGATTTCTAATATTTGATGTTTCAGGATTGGACAACTTGCACCCAGTTCGAAAGCTAACGCCAATATGTGCGCCACACCTGACTGTAAGCAGTTGGTGTGTGTTTCCAACGTATGTTGACAATGGCATTGACAGCAAGTAAAAATATAAATAACACCGGACTGCATTAAAGGGGGCAGTTTTCCTTTGTGAAGAAACATACCACCAATAGTTCTTGGGTTCCTAAATATGAGCTTAACGTCAACTGCAGGGAAATAATTCATTAAAATCCTTTTTAGATTGGGTAGGAAAGAGGTGTCATGTGTGAATGGAAAACTTATATAGTATGTTAATTTATGTGCCAAGTGTATAGTAGGAGGAGGGTGAAAGGACTTAGCCAATGTTTTCTTAACATATTTTAAAAATAAATTGATGGATAGCAGTTGGATTTAAAACATACACACACACACACACACGTATATATATATATATATATATATATATATATATATATATATATATATATATATATATATATATATATATATATATATATATATATATATATATATATATATATATATATATATATATATATATATATATATATATATATATATATATATATATATATATATATATATATATATATATATATATATATATATATATATATATTCACTTATATAAATGTTGTCCTGCTAGATTCACTTGCTAAATGGCCCTCTGTAGAACAACTACGCAACTTCCGTGTTTTCTTACAACCGCACAGAGGCACTATGCCATTGACTTATTCTTTCACTTTTTCACGCTTCCTGGTCATTAGAGCGATACCCTTTGAATTCCCCTTCAGTTCCATTGATTCATCATTATCCTTGTCATTGTCTCGTCATTTCCCCTTTCATTTTCGTTTTACACACCGTTTTCATCACACTGCTGTCCATCTTTCTTGCCACATGACCGAATGATCTCCCAGCACTATAACCATTATCTATTTCAGGAATTGCAAGTCATTGTTTTTCTCAAATATCTTTCAAACTAATTATTTGAACGAAATGGTAGGCTACTTTGACAGTGTACAAGACACCTCTCATTAATTTTTGGTAATATAGTGCATTGTCAAATGTTTTTGGTTAAGGCGTTTCCTCTTGCATTATATGGTGTTGCCAAGCACCGCCAAACTATGCAATCGAACGTCCTTTATCCCCACCCTGCCCCTCCTCTCTCTTCCCCTCCTCATCCCTTCCTCAACCCACTTTCCTGCCTTCCCCATCTCTGCCCCCTCTTTCTTGTCTTTGGGGATAGTGGACGCTCGATTTCGTAGATTAGTCCTGCTGACTCATGCAACTATGACTTTAAAAGTCAAGAGTAAACACCTTAACTAACACCATTTGACAATGCACTATTTTACCAAAAATTAGCGGGAGGTGTCTTGTACAATGTGTCAAAGCACCATTTCAATCAAATAATTAGTCTGAAAGGTATTTGAGAAAAACAATGACTCGCGGTCCCTGAAATAGATAGTAGTCTTTCAAAAACACATGCCTTCTTATCACTTGCCAGTACTTCCTAATTTTTCAATCTTTTATTTTTTTATTGCACAAGGCAATAAAGGTTACTCATGTCAACAGTTTCAACATGTTTTCATTCATTTGTGTTTAACCTCCAGCCTTTTATTCCATTTGGGAAAGTTTTCTCAAAAATCCTTTCATAAATCGCAACCTTTCATTCTTTGAACACCTCAGATTTTTCCAAGGCTTTTGCACAAACCCTGCTGCCTTTCTTGTTTCATCTCTTCTTTGACTTGCCTCCTCTCATATCTTACCATAATCATCACTTTGTTCCAAAATGCCTATTTAAGTCCCGCACTTCCATCTTTTAACTGTGGTTATTAACAATCTGTGTTCCATTTCTTTGTTAAGCGTGTATCCTCATAACTATTATGGGTTTTAAAATTGGAAAGTGGTTGGAAAAACGTAAAAGGCTAAAGTCAGAACGAACCTTTGTGTCTAATAGTCATCAGAATCTTACATCATCTTTCCTTTTCTCTTCTTCGAAAAAATTTGCCACTAAGCACCTTGCCTATAATTACTGTGGAGACCCGTTTTCCTGTAACTATGAGATTAGGCGTCACAATCGCGTAGTGCAGGACGTAATACAGAAAGAGTGTCATCAAATGGGAGTTTGAAAGCATACCTGATGACTCCCAGAAAATATCAATTTGGCTAATACAATACTTGGAACGACTGGACAATAATTGATAGCACTCTTTACTGATGATTTAAAGTGATGATGACGTTAAATACACTAGAAATATCCTGCAGGCGTAAGACCAAGCAAAGAATTGTGCATTATGTGGTGCAACTGGGGAAATTACAAAGGGACCACATTTCATTTGAGTAGCTGAATTTTACTAAGTAGAATGAAATGACTGCTCCATAATTTTCCTTTAAAACTTCCTGCTTTCGGCCAAAAGTGATTTTTCGTGAGAGGAGCAAGGAAAGTGATAGTAATGAGATCGAAAAAGCTGATGATACCATTAATATTGATGACTGGTTAAAAGAACTTTCACACTACTTAACACTTGCGTAAGTAAATCTGTAAGTATATAATGAGGATGCAGAAATTTTTTTATCGGAATTATGTTCCACCTGATGGAAGGAGAATGAAAAATTATATATAACTGAATGCAAACAAAGGAATGTCATCGAAAATAAATTTAGTAAATTTACCTTAGTCCCCAGTAAGCACTCAGACCCATATGCACATGACCTCGCTGCTTCAAAAAATTTTTATGACACACCGCAGTACATACGGTTCATGTAAGTTACTTGTCCTGGATATAACCAAGAGTGGAATTTCAGCCCTTGAATGACTGTTTGATTACCTGTGGGCGAATGCTTCGTGTAGATACGAGTACACTGACTTACTTACAGTTATAATACAAATTAAAGAAACTTGTGTGAGAAATGCAGAAGCTTGAAAGAGGCGTAGACTGGCATACAACTAAATATGGAACGAAAATAGGAAATTGAGATCAGGAGTGCTGCGTAAAAACAAAATTAATCAAGTGTTTATGAGAACAAAATAGTCAGTGACCTAGTAGCAAGGAAAAGGGAAGAAGAGTATACGAAACTAGAAAAAAATAAAATTAAGATATATCCTTTTAATGAATAGAGAATTTAGAAAGAAAACATGAATATGAAAAATCAAAAGAAAAATAAGAATTATTAATCATGTATTATAAGTAAAGTTAATAATGGGATTTAAAAGACGGAGGGAAATATTTTGAAAGGGTGAAAACTTGATTAGTTGGATATTGTAAAATATAAATAATAGATTACATGGACAGAAAAAAAAAAGTCTGTCCCATGTTGTAGCACCAAGTCTGACTAATGCTACTAATGATTAATCGACACTCACCAACGGTATAGTCTTAGTAATTGTGTTGTTGCCAAGCATGTTATCCATTATACTATATCTTAGTATTTTACTGAAGTGGTGGTGTTGAAAATAATCTAAAATCTCTCTGTGAATTCTAAAAAGATACCAAGAGTGAAAACTAGGATCTAACAATTTTCAGTGGAATATGAATTTTAATCAGTACTTTGGTTAGTGCATACAGTGAGTAAAATCAATATGACTAAATAAAAATTCTGCACGTGCAAAACTGCGATTCAAGTAGGTAAATTATCTGATAATAAATCTATTGGTAACGTTCTTGAAATCCTCTAAAATTCGCTTGAATCTTAGGATGAACTGAAATTAAGTTATCAAGCTTCGCCTAATATTTTACGCTACAAAAATACTTGAGAGAGACTGAGAGAGAGAGAGAGAGAGAGAGAGAGAGAGAGAGAGAGAGAGAGAGAGAGAGAGAGAGAGAGAGAGAGAGAAGGGATGGCGTATTTCATCATAAAAACAAACGACTAAACATGAAAATATATTTCAAGCCGACTCTCATATTCAAGTTTTACACTCTTACTCCGATAAACCCCAAAAACACATTCATACACACTCGTCCGCAGTCCAGGTGCATAACGGTTCCTGGCTTTATTTACATGTTCATTTTTATTCGCAAATATACAGCAAGAATAACTTCACTTGAAATGTTGCAAAACTTCTACTAAAGTGTCTGTTGCTAGCGACTTGGGAATCGTTTCAGGTTTGCAAGAAAGAACCAGACTGCTTCTCAAAACTTGACTTAGACTTTCATTTGGATTTCAGAGCTTTAACCTAGAATGCGAAAATCAAGGTAGAAAAGATATTTTATTTTTCTGTTTTCTATGCACTTAACAAACACTGGAGTAAAACTCGAACTTTCTGCCAGTTCATTGTTAAGGCTTCCAAGTAAGTTGTTGACTTTTTTGCTAATGAGTTTTTCATTGTAGTCATTCATGTTCCTTATTTAGTGAGAAAGTTCTTCGATTATACGTTCAGTTCAGGAAAATATGTAACTAAAATCCAAATAACGTCGTGTGCACCGACAGAAATTCCAGTCATCTGCGTCTGGCTAATGGCTCAGGAACGATTCCACGCTAACTGACAAGAAAGGAAAATAAGAAAAAAAATAATTCCTTGTTCATAAGTCTGATGATATAGTTTTTACAAATGGAGACAGCGCTATGGCGGTTCCTTATATACACGAGTGTCAAGGCACACGGTTCAGATAAAGTAGCTGGGTTATCAAATGCGTTCTTCGCAGCCTTCATTCCTTCTGGGAGGAAACCTTCAGGCTGTTATAGGAAAAGAACTGAAAATGAGGTCTAAAGCCAAGGAAGCACTAAGCCGCCTCTCTTGAAAGAGGGAAGGTTAACGGAACTAGATGTCAGAATATTGTAGGTACTATATTATGCATATTCCTATTTTCATCTATCTTTAATTACTTAAAGAAAAGTAAAGAAGCGGCTTCTTTAAAATGACTAACCTTTGGTTCCGAGCATTTTATAAAGAAATAGTAGCCAGATTGCTGAATGGGATGAGTGGCTGGTTCGTTATTCAACCTAATAAATTAGATTTCTTCAAGCCTAGAGGAATTTTTCCGCCTGCTATTTTTGTTACTCAAAGTTAGTTCTCCCCCCCCACCCTCTCTCTCTCTCTCTCTCTCTCTCTCTCCCCCCCTCTCTCTCTCTCTCTCTCTCTCTCTCTCTCTCTCTCTCTCTTCCGAATTATTCTCAAATAATTTTCAGTCACACTATGCACATCTTTTTCAATGAACCGTCCAAAATCCTAATTACGTAAATCAGTCGATAATTACCAATTTCACCCGACCAGTCATCATAGGCTTTAAGCTGGTAGGTGTACCTTGAGTATACCAAACAGAAATAAGAAGAATCTGAACTGAGAATGTAAAATCTTAATCCTCAGTTTAGTTCAACTGCTAAATTTTTAACTGTTGCTCCCTGTTGCGAAAGACCATTAATTACATATTAATAAAAGAAACTGATTTTGTTTGGCATTACAAAGTGGGTCACAATTCCTGCAGCAGAATTCCATTTGAGAATTTCCCTTTTAATGAATATTCAAGGATATTCAATTAAATATACATGTAAATAAAAAAAAAGAATTAAAATTTTAGGTACTGTAAGTGCTTTCAATGCGGATTCACCATATTATACATGGTGAAAAACAGTCATTATATATTCTAACAGGCTTTTTTTTTTGTTGATAGTCGAGAACAAAATTAATGAATATTCTTCAAAAATCTGGAATGTTTAAGGATGAAATAGATTATTAGAAATAAACTCCAGGAAATGTACTTTTGTGGCAGCTGACGCAGTCACTCCTCCCCTTACTAACGATGTACTTCAGTGTTTGCACCTAGGGTTTCTTTCCCGGGATTCCGGGTACCCGGGATCCCGGACAATTTTCAAGGTTTAATAATCCAGGGAAATCCCGGGATAAAAATTAAGTACAAAAATAGGGACAATTTGACTGCAGGATGGTTGTGGAGTTTGTGGACTTGTTGTTCTGTTTATATTTCTATATATACTGTAAATACAGACAATTTCTGTCATTATCCTTATGATAATAATGATAGATGACTAGATTATGTCACTGTTTTGATATTTATATAAAATACTTTATATTTTCAGTGAATTGTATTTTCCCATCAACAGCATCTTGCTAAAATTGGTAAAATTTTGTCAAATTGCTAAAATCTTTTAAAATTTCAAGTTGCAACGCTTTTGCAAGATAAGTCCTGTCAAATAAATCAATGGAGGGAAGATAAAGGGTCTGTTTCAGTGTTTCCAGTTTATTGCAGTAACGAAATCTACAGGGGACAGAGGTATAAAACCGTGACAAAATAAACATGTATAAGGTTGCAGATTTTTCAAGAGGAACATATTCCTTCTTTATCGTGTGGAAACGTACTATTACTGTTTACGTAATGCTTTATTTTGTATATATTTGGGACGGTAATCACGCGAAGCAGTCCCAACAGAGTGTATGCTTTGGACAAGTTTGCAGCAGGTTTTGGACAAGAAGTGTTTGTGATGAGTGACTGCAGCCCGTCTGGGGTACCGTCCACTGTGTCGTGTTATATAAGATCTTATTCTATGAGAAACTTCTTATTCATTTAGTTCATGTTTTAAACAAAGAATGCATACGTTTAATTTTTCTTCATTTATTTTTACTACATTTTCTGCCATTAAGTACTCTTTTCATTTCACTGAGTATAAACGAAAACAAAGGTATTTTTTTATCAATGATAATGAACTATAATTTACATTTTCATTCGCACTGGAATTTGGAAGCAGAACAAAAATAAAGTGGTAAACGAAGCATATTTTAGCTCTTGTTCTTATTCTTCTTACTTTGTTGACAAACAAAGTGTATGCTGTAATTAAACGTTAGGTGGAATTAATATGACAGTCAATCTACAGTAATATTTCTGCATATCTAGTAATGCTAAGCACGTCAAAAACCTGAAAGGGAAACAAGGTATAATGCGTAATTTTAGACAATTGAAAACCCCGGGAATTCCAGGGATCCCGGGATTAGGACTAATTTTATCCCGGAATCCCGGGACCAAGAAAAAGCTCCAAAACGACAACCCCTATTGCGCCTACGGTCGTATCAGTTTTTATAGTTTGCTGGTGTACTTATCCAGTATTTGTTTTATTTTTGGCCTGGTCTTAGCCACAAGTACTGATACTTCCCATGGCATATACACATTTAAAGTCTGTTTCATAGAGTGACCCGAATAACCGTACCTACTACCGTTTCATTGCTGTTAATTTGAATTGGGAATTCTTCAAGGCACTGCATTTCACACATTTCTCTCTGCTGATCGCCTAGCAGCATAATACCATGTCATCTTGTTTCAAAGACTGAGAATCTTTTAGCGTTGCCCATGATATTGAAAGAATTTAGCTGTTTATAGAGTAAGAAACTGTTTAATAGTCTCTTAGCGTACGGTCCCCATTTTTCATTCGTTTCATATCAGCACTTGTCTGCTTCCTTTGTTGTTGGTCAATCTTTATCTACCAGTTTCTCTCTTCTTTTCTTTGTCTCCCAGAGGTTAATTCTCTTCCTTGTGTTCAAAGTAATATTACGAAAACAGACATGCAAAAATGTGTGTAACTGACTTTTAATTATAGGTTAGAACTTTACCCCTCTCCAAAATCTTGTTTTTTAAATACACACACACACACACACACACACACACACACACACACACATATATATATATATATATATATATATATATATATATATATATATATATATATATACATATATATATATATATATATATATATATATATATATATATATATATATATATATATATATATATGTCTTTTATTAATGAATAACACTATTCAAATCAAAATTACAATTTTTTTGTCACACAAATATGGACAGATGAAATGTTACTGAACATTCCCCGATGGATAAATATTTGTTTGTTTTTCTGGAGGTCGTGTTCTCTGAGGATTAAAGCGTCGATTTACTTAGGCATCATTTTAGAATATTCTAATAAACACAATCATAAGTATTGCTTGAAAAATAAAGAAAATGGCCAATTAGAAAATTTTTTTATCATTTTAAGGCGACCTTGACATATCGCTCTAAGTTTTGAGGTTAAAACTAGTTCCAGAGGCTGTTCCAGACAACCAGAGAGACAGAGAGACAGAGAGAGAGAAAGGAATAAGTGATATAAATGACTGAACCATAATTTTCCTACTTTCAAGTCTTAAATTGCAGTAGTTGCCCAGGAGAGCTCGCTTCCGATTATTCAGCCTTAACAATCAAATATTTTCCTTTATTGTTTTTGCTATTGAATTAGGTGTCTATGCACTGATGCTATCCCTTAGTCATCTCCCGCAAACTGACTGTTAACTTAATCAGATGGACCAGGAGAAGTTCTACACATTTATGAATTGCAAGAGTCAGCTAAAGATGGAATTTAACCGAGAATTTCCACACATCGCCGAGGAAGTGAATGAGAGAGAGCATTGGGAATGAGGAAGAGGAACGCAAAAGACATTGCATTACGGCATTTGTTTATGGGCGTCATTTTCAATTCATTTTTAATCTTTATTGCCTCAAATCTAAAAAGAAAAAATAACACACACACACACACACACAAATTATTCCTTTTCTGCAGTTCTTCAACATCATATACTTACTTCATGCTTTCTTTTTGCGGAATTTTCAGTTTAGATTTTCCATCAATTTTGCGAACTTGGAAGTCATTCAGATAAACCCACCCATGATTGTCCGTCATTTTCGAAGAACTGATCTAGTTGAAAACTAGAGTTATTATTTCTGCTTACTTTACTTATCATGGTTCACATTTTTATATTAATGATCAGTTAAACGATTTATAAAATTTCTATTACATTTTGTCAATCTCTAACACAAACGATACTCTTAATAGTAACATTTGCAGGAGTGTTCGTTCTTAAAACCTGGAGAATAGTAGTTGTAATGATGACAGTAATTATGATGCTGATCACATTCTAATTTTACTAACTCTAGCATTATTTGATAAAATTTATATTGATTTGCCTTATTTTTGAAATTTTCTGTTCAAAGACGATATGCCATGTTTACATAACGTTTCAAAGATCGTAATTATTAACAGTGAGCGTAGCCTGTTGAGTTAATCCCGTTATATAAAACGTAAAGCATATCATTGCTGTGTGCAAAATGATAATGTACGAATAATGAGATTCACTTCTTCGCTTGGCGTCTTCGGGATGTTGCTTTCTCACCATCAACATCTGTACAGGTACGGAGAATGCTTCGGGAAGGTACTACTATAGTTGTGACTGTTGCCACGCCACCCAAAATCAAGGTGATATAAGATTGTTGAGACGGCAGGTCCAGACCGTAAGGACGTAGTACCGTCCCGAGGCTTAGACCGATGCACTACTTTCATTCTGCAGATTTCAACTGTGTAAGAGTCACTTGTTGAGAGTTGACGGCAAGTCTACATGTAGAGTTCGTCACATTCGTAGAATATCTAATACGTTACTATTAAATCTTTCATTGTACAGGAATTATCATCATTAATATCACCATTACTTGTTAAACCTTATACAAACTTAAAAAGATATACTAAAAGAAAAGTCTCTAAAGATCAAAACTTGTGGACACAATAAACCATTCATTTCGAAAATATCCATTTGCCTCCCCCGTTTAAATTTCATGACACATGGCCTGGCTTTTCTCCAAAACGTCTTTGTTTGCCAAAGCATAAATACAATTCTTTTGCCATGAGCGGCTGCTGGCTTTGCCACCTTTCCCCCGAAAGGCTCCAGTCCCGTAAATTAATCATTTGCATACAACAGCTTTATTGTGTTGGTGCCACTCCCATATCTCTCTTGCAATTAAATCACCCCACTCCCCTTTCTCTTGCGTCATAGATCGTTTCTCTCTCTCTCTCTCTCTCTCTCTCTCTCTCTCTCTCTCTCTCTCTCTCTCTCTCTTCCTTCTCATGATCTATAACCGGTAAAGATTCGTCATACAAATTCATGTGAGGCTTCAAATGTGATTAATTTTGAAAATAAGTGCAACGTATGTAATGCGGACAGATGTTTATAGTGGAAAACTCGAGACCAGGAGAATCTCACATAAGTAAACACATTCTATCTCACAAATCAATGACGGGATGTAACGAATGATGGATGGTCGAATTACAACTTTATAAGAGTCGGCGATAAGGAATTGGAGCTACATCTCCAGAAGTACAAAAACGCTAAAAATAGAAATGAATGAAAAAAACTCATTATAACAGTAACAAATAATAGTGTGCAAGCTTTCACATGATTAAAAAGTAATCTCCCAACTCCATCGATTTATTAACAAAATGGAGCCACCTCTTCAGGCAGTTATGTTTAAAAAAATAAAGACCTCGGGATACTGCACCCAGCCAAGATAAAGACATTCCAGCAATGAGATGAGGAATGTGAGTATTAATACTGGCATTTCTGTGGATGCTAGTCGCCATGTTTTCTAATGTTATGAAGTTTTGTGAAATATTTAGAAGTGCCGAATGCATTTAAAAAGGCACCTTGATTTGTTAAATTAGAACATTATAAGACAGATTATTCAAGGTAGTCTACACCACTTCCTGGTCTGTTGTAGATATTTGTAAAGGCTATTAACCACACAATTTTAATTGTGTATACAAACAATTGCCTCAAGTTATGCATGCACTGCATACCGGGGACATCAAAAATCTTGTCTGCAAAAGCTAACAAAGCCGTTATGTGTCCAAGCATAAGAAAAAAAAAGGACCATCAAAATCAACCGTTTGCTGAAAAAAAAAAGAGATAATTCCCTCGTTTTAACAGAAAACCTCACATTTCATATAACAGAAAATTCTATGTGAATCAACGGGCTGGAAAACTCGAATAAACATAGTGACATGCCACTTGACCAGTCTTACGATTGTTCAATGAAAGATGTAGAAATTTTTATTACCAAAATCAACATGGGAGTTTTTGCAGAAAGGCGTCTTTACGGTTATGGAAATGAAAACATGAAAGTTTGCCAATGTTAATAATAACAGTAAGGTTATTCCAAAACAAAGTAATAATGACAGGTAAATGTCTCACACTGTTCTTTCTAATTAGGAAATTGTTCTAAGAGCATGTTTACTACTTATTTTAACGGTAGAGTTGAAAGAATCTCTTCAGAACAGATACATTCTCCTTCAGAAAATTATATTCCTATGATGTTATCATCCTTCCATACAATGATCTTCACAAAATAAATCTAAGAGACATAACTGTTTTGCAGTTTGTTTATCAGACATATATTTTCTAAGCTTGTATTAAGACTGTTCCGTAAATAATACTGCAATAGCCACTGGGTTCTAGCTTGAGGTTCCTCTTTAGATGCCATGAAATGATATATCGAATACAGAGTCATTCATTCATGCCATAACAGAAATAAAGATAAGAGTGACAATCGCGGTTTATGGAACTGGGAATCCATCCTGGATCAAAAATTTCTGACCAAATAAATCCCTCCATCTATAATACCACCATATATATATATATATATATATATATATATATATATATATATATATATATATATATATATATATATATATATATATATATATATATATATATATATATATATATATATATATATATATATATATATATATATATATATATATATATATATATATATATATATATATATATATATATATATATATATATATATATATATACACACACACAGACACACACACACACATATATATGTATGTATGTATATATATATATATATATATATATATATATATATATATATATATATATATATATATATATACATATGAGATCTGAGTATTTCATATGGGGGAAGTAAATCGCAGCAAAACTGCTCCTGCTCCAACATCAGCGGATATATTTACTGAAAAATCCAACGATGTTCAATCGGAATGACATGGAACAATCTACTCGCACAGCCAATTCTCTTAATAACGAGTTAAATTTTATGGGTTGAATCTATGTGTAAATCCTATTTTCATAACCTTTATTTATCTTTTAGTCAGTTTAGCCTATTTTTATCTTATATTTTTATATCTTTTCAATCTACTGAAACCAACGAGCATAAATATGATTACAGAAAGGAGCAGAATTTCTGGCAAAGTATACGATTGAGGGAAGTCATTACACAAAAGTATCCTTTACACCATACAGTAAAGTCCAGAGGATCATTTCCCCAATCAGCAACGAAGAAAATTACTGCACTTGGAACTCTTAATATTTGTGGTCTAACCAAATCAGTGTAAGCCATGCAATTGCCATAACTCCCAGGAAATCATCGTCAGTTAAGTGTATCAGTAATCCGTCAGTCATAACTAACCCTGAGAAGCTAAGTTCAATGCATTTCCTGTTCGTGTTCATTTCTTTCACTTGTTTTTCTCCATTTTCTTGTGATTTAAAATATTTTCTATTCTTGTTTCCATGTATAAAACCGAAAAGGTTTATAGATGCAATTCATGAAACGAAGAAAGATAAAAGTTTTCACATTACTAAAGCCGACAGATCTAATTGTTTGTAATAATGGATAAAATTAGCTATGTTAAAAAAATGAAAAACATTATCTGATTCTAGTACTTACAAAAAACTACGGAAAGACCCATTAGCTGATGTCATAAAAAGTTTCAATTCTAAAATAAAACTATACTAAAGGAATTGGGTTCAATAAAAGAGAAAGTGTCAACGATTGGCCCATCCTTACCGTGCATGTACGGATTCATCAAAACCTATAAAAGAGATTTTCCCATTCGCCCCATTATCAGTTCAACCGGTTTTATTAGTTAGAAACTTTCTAAATATCTAGTCAAATTACTATCACCTGTTCTGGTACTATTTCAAATTCCCATTTACAAAACTCTGTTGATTTCTGTAATAGACTTTCCCATATTGAATTATCCAGTACAGACAGATTAACCAGTTTTGATGTGACATCTCTATTTACTAAAGTTCCTATTGATGACTTACTACAATATTTATCACAACATTTGGACTTGTATAATCTAGAATTACCTACCGATGTTATTATTAATTTGATATCCCTTTGTATAAAAAAAAACTGTAAATTCACTTTCAATGGTAATTTTTAAGAACAAAAATGTTTGTTATGGCTATGGGGAACCCTCTTTCGCCACTTTTGTCTAATATTTACTTGGAATTCTTTGAGTCTAGACTTATTCCAAGGAAACTCTTCTCTAAGGTGTTTTGGGTTAGATATGTAGACGATGGTTTTTGTATTGTTAAAGAAAATGTAAATATTCCTAATTTCTTGTATAACAATTAATAATATTGTACCATCCATAAAATTCACAATAGAATATGAAAGAAATAATTGTATACCATTTCTGGGTGTCTTAGTTCCTAGAAATAACACCAATTTTTGTTTTAAGGTATATGAAACCCACGAATAATTTGTCATATATTAATTTTTGCTCTAACCATGCTAAACAAGTTAAGGCGTCAACATTTTCCAGTATGTATCTTAGAGCTCTTAGAATTTGCAGTCCTGAATTTTTTGAAGATGAGTTCAAAATTATTGATAAAATAGGAGATTCATTATGTTACCCTTCATATTTTTTTAGAACTTTGTAAAAATAAAGCAAAAAAAGGACATTATAATCCAACCTGTGTTAACAACGAACTTAAGAATGTTCTCTGTTTTCCATTTCATCCTAATTTTATTCCAATAAGATTTATAATGGTCAAACATCAAAAGGACTAAAAGTAAGAAGCTCCCAACACAAGTGAAATTTATTTTCAAGAGCCTTATCAAATAATGACATTATGGATCATTGGCTTAAGACAAGCCATGGGATGAACTGGGATAAGTCAATGGTTATCTACAAGATCAACGACCGTCAGAAAAGAAATCTGCTAGAGACTGTCTTCACTGAAGCTACTTCCACCAGGAATGTTAATCTCCACCCTGGATTAACCCTTGATCCTTTGTCCCTGTGTTTTTTGTTTAAAGAACATGCTGCCCAGATTAACAAACTGTAACCTGCCCCACCTTCTGTTTTTGTATATAAATCTCTGTCAACTTCTTTTGTATTCAGTGTGAACTTAAAAAAATATATATATATATATATATATATATATATATATATATATATATATATATATATATATATATATATATATATATATATATATTATTT
Source organism: Macrobrachium rosenbergii (assembly GCF_040412425.1). Taxonomy (NCBI): domain Eukaryota; kingdom Metazoa; phylum Arthropoda; class Malacostraca; order Decapoda; family Palaemonidae; genus Macrobrachium; species Macrobrachium rosenbergii. The sequence continues at coordinate 4,043,996 of NC_089742.1, read as the reverse complement.
TTATTAATTCATATTTATGTAGTGTCATCTATTGTTTATACAGTGATTGTTTTGCATATTACTATCTTCATTGTTATTAGATATGATAGGTCCTACTGACCATGACAATTAGTGTTTTCAGTGACCGAATTTATGAAATTGTACCTTTGCCAACTATTAAACAAGGGTCATGCATTTTTATCTCTTTATTTTTTTTTTCACACCGCGCAACTTGTACAGAGATTACATGAAGATAACCTGAAGATTGGTTCCACCCCTCTTAAGGAGGAAAGAGAGAGAGAGAGAGAGAGAGAGAGAGAGAGAGAGAGAGAGAGAGAGAGAGAGAGAGCGGTTGGGGGAAAGCTGAATAGAATCCATAATAATGATAACAATAGTGATAATAATAAAAGTAATTCCTTTATTCCTCATTTTAGTTTACAGTGGGTATAAGTTTCTTACATAAAATACTCACGAGTACAAAACTTCTTCAAGTGGTACCTTGTAAAAATTCATTTTAGACCGCTGGCCTCTGGGGAGAGTAGCTTTTATAGAAAATTATTCTAAAACTACAGTCATATGCAGCATCATATTGTCTACCCTTGACAAGTAAGCTCGTGGGTAACAAGTCAGTTAACATTATAGATTACTTTATCTTACAGAAAAATCCAACAATAAGCACAAGTACGAATGAATACGTTTGGGAATCGCTATAGGAACTGAAACTAGGAACACAATTATCGGTAATTGACAAACTTGTATCGATCATAAGGAGGTGAAGGAAACTATTAGATTATGACGAATTCACAAATGAGAGAGAGAGAGAGAGAGAGAGAGAGAGAGAGAGAGAGAGAGAGAGAGAGAGAGAGAGAGAGAGAGAGGAAATTAAAACAGAAATGGAGAAAATTCTACTCTAAGAACAATACTAGTCTTCGTTGAGAGAGAGAGAGAGAGAGAGAGAGAGAGAGAGAGAGAGAGAGAGAGAGAGAGAGAGAGAGAGACGACATTAAAACAGAAATGGAGAAAATTCTGCTCTAAGAACAATACTAGTTATCGTTTCTCGATACAACTTCTTTGTCAAATACCCGGATGCTTTTAAGACCCGATTTTATGCAATTTCCTTTGAAAATAGCTTCGAATATCATCGAAGTTCAGAGCCGATAGGTCAAGCATTTCCCCATGGGGGTTCGCAAAATGACCTCATGCAATTTTAGTTTACAACACAATATGTTTGTCCTATTGTTACTTACCTGGGGCATTCGTTCCCTTCTGATCCTCTCGGTACCACACTTCAATTTATTTTATTTTTTTTTTATCTCTTATTAATGGTAAATATTCCATCGCAGTTTATCTGAAAAAAAATGTATACAAAATCCGTTTCTCATCAAAATCAAAACGACATATTCATTGATAATATTCTTGTAATTCCATACGAATTAGTGTAACTGGCATTCTTGGTCTCATTCATTGACTGAATGTAATATAAAGCATAATTAATGTATATGTCACGAAGGAAGGTTAACGAAATACATTGTATAAAGAGATCTGTATATAAAAAGGAAAGGGAAGAAGATGGTGTCCTACTCTTTTAGTTTTCTGTAAAAGGAAACTACTGAAATGACTATTTGTCTACCCGTCCGTACTTTTTCTGTCTGCCCTCAGATCTTAAAACCTACTTAGGTTAGAGGCTACAAATTGGTATGTTGATCATCATCCACCCTTCGATCACCAAACATACCAAATTGCAGACCTCTAGCCTCAGCAGTTCTTATTTTATATAAGGTTAACCTTAGCCACGATCGTGCGTCTGGCACCGCTATAGGTGCCAACAGTACAGCCCACCACCGTGCCGTGGCTGAAAGTTTCATGGGCTGTGGCTGAAAGTTTCATAGGCCGTGGCTGAGAGTTTCATACAGCATTATACGCCGTGCAAAAAATCGATGGCGCCAAAGAAACTTCAGCGCAATTTTTACTTGTTTTAGATATCGTAACAGCTGTGAACTAGTTTAACGTGTGATTTGTGTGTATCGAAAATCAGAAATTAATTCACCTTATACACATTTTTCAGCATATCTTACTGATACATCAATCTGTATTCCACATAATGGTTTCTAACAGTAATACTTATTGTTAGTCCTAAATTCATGGGAAACAAACAACAAAACATTGGCAAAATAAACAATGAATTGTGTTGTCTATCACATATTTTAGATATTTTTATTTTGCTTTATTCCACCGGCTTTGCATAAAAAATCAGTATTGAAGACATTCAGTGTAAATGTAATCTTTTCGTATAACATCACTTAAAAATATTCTTATAAGACAATGTCCTCTACAGATTAACAGCATAATTCACAAGATCCCATGAATGGACTGTCATCCTTTTCATTTGGTCGAGACGGCAAGGAATTAAATATCAAGGTAAATCACCATAAATAATCACTTGCAACTGGTCAAAAGAATATCGTTTTATTTTTTTTACTCCTGACTGAAAAAGCATATTACTGATTGCACACGATATTCAAAGGATATCAGATTTTCAGTTAATTTGGATGCTGTCCTTGGCCTTCCATTGGTTTATCTTGTAGAAAGTTTAATCCGGGGGAGCTGCTCATCATCTGAATTCAGTCGCAAATATTATGAACGTTGGATGCATATAATCCTTTAACCGAGTCTTCCGTGTGTGTGTGTGTTTTTTTTTTTTTTTTTTTGCATAGTAATCAAACTATGTTTTGGTTCCTGTGGAAATTGTAATGGAATTTTACCTGTGGGAACGTAATTGGGTCATAATACATACTTTATTTTGTTTGTTGAATTTATTTTTGTGCCTGTCAACATTTATCTATTATCTTTCTAAACGCATTCTCTATGAAACTGTTTATCATATGTAGACAACGTCGCTAAGTTTAGCTATAGTGATTCACGTCCTCTGAACAATTTGATGGTGAAGCACAAGTCAGATTGCATGTATATGTTCACAACAAGCAGCCAATTGTTGTGCTTAACAAAGTGTATGATTTTTTTTCATGGTGGAAATAATTTAGAACCCTCCAAAAAAATTCACCTTGGAAATAGGACTCTGATATTGGCAAGGTCCTGTACTAAAAATACGATTCAGAAACAGAATGCAAATCTATGTTAATAACTGTCCCGAATTTTGAATTTGGATAAGGCCTGCCTATCTGCTTGGTACTTCGTTAGTCCCAACATTTTAGTTCCACTAACAAATAGGACTGGACTTTAAATGCTACTTGTTATGGAAAGCTCACTTTGCACATAGATCTCCATTGAAGTTTTCTTCGCGAAAAGTAAGTATAGGCCTACTGATAGCGCCACCTCATTCTTCCCCATTTATATATCAAGTCGGATGAAAAGATTTATATTTATACTGAACTTTCTTTTCTTCAAGTAAAGCAAGTTAAAGGAAACAGTTAAATTGATAATTCAAATCTGAATCGATGTAGCAATTTTACTTGCCTTTTAGTATATTCAATTCTTGGTATTATATTTATTTTAGACTTAAAGGTCCCAATTTTTCATAATTATTCAGGACTGTGGCACCTTTGGTAGCTTCGTAGCAATGATTCGTAGCTTTCATAGAAAATAGATTTGCTAATTTTCGAGAGCAGAATCAACGCTCCTACCTGAAGACTGGTATAATTCAAGTACCTAGTATCCATTTTCCTCCTCTGCAATGCCCTGAATAGTATCATGAACGCATGCCAAACTTTTCTTCCTAAGACATAAGAAACAAACATTAATGCATTGCTTATTGTAGCATGAAATAAAAAAAATAAAAATAAAAGTGTAACCATTCGAAGAATGGCCGTAGATCGCTTAACTAAGCGTTTGCGTAGATCATGATTTATTCAAATGGGAAAAGAAAAAACGCTTCATACTTTTTTACTTAGTAACTAAATAATGTACGTTATACATTTTAAACACCTTTAATAGACAATAGAATTTTGTACAAGGTCATATTCATATATAAACATTACACTGATATATATTAGCATACTAGGTATATATAAGATAAAATTTCGAACCTCTCCATAACAGCTTCATCTGGATTTAAATGAATTCCAATAATTTACGGGTTCCATGATTCAAGACTTTATTCCAATTTTAGTGTCATTATAATCTGTAATGTGGATTTTTAGGTTTATGACTAAAAAGTAGATTGAAGCATTGTCTTTCTTTTTACCTTTGAACCAATTGTGTTGTGAACAAGCACTGGAGGTTAAGCAACATGTGGCCAGGCGTATTACCGGAACTTGAAATAGTCACACACACACACACACACACACACACACACACACACACACACACACACACACACACACACACTGACGCCTGTAAAGTGAGCCCTGGACAGAGAAAAGTCAGATATGACAGGATAAGATCAGAGAAGGAGACAGATTACATTCAAACTGTGTGAAATTCCTTAGAAATGAACATAGGAGGTGGGCTGAAAAGGGAAGGAGATGATCTGGGTGTAGACGATTCTGCTCCATATTAGCTGCTGAAATATACTTATGAAAACAACATTTGTGAGTAATGGAGGCAATGGAAATTGACATAGTATTTCTATTTCATTCTAGAGTTGTAATTTATCCATAACTGACCATCATCATCAAACCTATATATGAACCTGTTTATGTCGAATTTCGTTTCTCTTATGAACACGCACTTAGATTCTTTTTTTGGGGCGGGATCAATTGTTATCTATCACTGCATTTTTTTTTTTATACTTGTGGACTTCAATTGCTTCATTGTATGTCTTGAGCCATTACGATCTTCATGTCTTAACTATTTTTTGTCGAATTTTTCAGTAACTTTTAATGTATGGGCAGTCTTTACTATTTATTCCTTTAGTGTCTCATTCACTGGTTTACTAAGCATATCCCTATATTATAATACTTCTCTTTGATTTGTTTCCCTCTTCACATGTAGGTGTTCATTCTTTGAAATCCTGATTTAGCTTTTGTGGTTTTCCACGTAATGTTGTATATTCAAGTTGAGTAATAACAAAAGTTATAATAAACATGACGACCCTTTCACCAACTGCAACAGCTTGAAACAGCAGAAGAACAAACGGGAGAAATGGCAGAACATTATAAAATACGATGAATGATAGTAAGCACATGGAGAAAGAACAAGGATCCCACCCTGATAGCCTACGATCAAAAGAAACTGAAAGAAGTAGGTCACGAATTACTACACCTAATCCATAGCATTAACATCAAAGAAATGAATAACTTGGCATATGTAAGAACAAACCTAGCTATGAAGCTCGCTGAGGCATAAATACCAAAAACGCTAACACACAAGCAAAATTCAAAACAGCCTCCCCAGGAAAAGCACCCAGAAAAACAAGTAAATAGCAATAATAAGATCAGACTTGAGTAAATTAAAACTGATGGCAGAAAAAGCAATTGAGAAATAGTAAGACAAAAAAATTAGATAAAAACTACTAAGTCCAGGAGAAAGGAGTAAATAGCATGATAACATACATAAAGCAATGACCAAAGGCTAAAGCATGCAAAAAAAAGTATATCTTAGATTAACCAGACCACAGCTGATTAACAGCTCTCCTAGGGCTGGCCCGAAGGATTCGACTTATTTTATGTGGCTAAGAACCAATTGGTTACCTAGCAACGGGACCTACAGCTTATTGTGAATCCGAACCACATTGTAGCGAGAAATGAATTTTTATCACCAGAAATAAATTCCTCTTATTCTTCATTGGCCGGTCGGAGATTCGAACTTGCGGCCAACAGAGTGGTAGCTGAGAACGGAACCCGCTCGTCCAACGAGGAACAAGTGTTGAAGCATGCAAGATCCAGAGGTACATAAACGGGAATAAAGGGTACCAATAGAACAAACTCTTTGAAATACACCAGAAAAGCTTACAGACTACTGTAAGGGGAAGACAACCAACAGGAGAACCTTTAAACTGAACCATGCAAGAAACTCTGGGACTGGATATAGGGTAACCTAGTTATCCACAGCAAACAGGAAGCATGGCTATAAGTAAAAAGAAATGAAATAATAAAACAAAGGTTCACAAACACCACAATCACTCAGTGAGAAATCAACTGAAGAAAATTCTGGACTCTAAAGGCCCCAGTCCTGATGGAATCCATGTTTACTGGTTCAAGAGTATTAGAGACCTAGATGCAAAAATGGCATACCAACTTCAAGTACCAGAATGGGTATCTCTAATGCAAAAAGACAAGAATAAAACAACAGTGAGCAACTACAGGCTAATTACCAGCCTACCAATAATGGGGATGCTGTTTGACAGGAATCTTTAGTGAAGGCTGCACTTCTACATTTAGGAAATAAACACCATCCTTACCAACAGAAAATGTAACGGTGTGAAAGACCAACTACTGATAGGCAAAATAGTAATGAAGAACCCCAAGAGGAGGTAAACCAAACTGAGTATGGCACGGATAGGCTACATGAAAGCCTTCGGTATGATTCAGCAATCATGAATAATAGAATGCCTACAAATGTATGATACAGAGGAGACCACTGTCAACTTCCTCAGGAATACAATACACAGCTGGAAAACAATACTTACAGGTTCTGGTGTAAGGACAGAAGAGGTCATCATCAGGAAAGGAATCTTCCAAAGGGACTCACTATCCAAACTATCCTTTGTAGTAGCTACAACTCTCATGATGATAGTCCCGCAGAAGATGAAGGCTGGATTCCAACTTAAGTGAGAAGACAGCAGAATTAACTATCTGATGTCCATGGAAAATATCAAGTTGTTTGGAAGAGGAACCAAAGAAATAGACTCATTAAAGTAAGAATTGCATCAGGACGCATCAGTATAGAGCTTGGAAGAGAAAAATCTGCCCTAGTTACCATGTAAAGAGGCCAAGCAACAAAGACTGAAGGTATACAACTACCTGATGGAAATACCATCAAAGAGAGATTGAATAGGATACAAATGCATTGGATAACAGGAGAAGCAAGGGAGCACCAAGAGATGTTTGCTAAGATTGGTAAAGAATACATATGAAGAATAATTGTTAAAACTTGACTCTGAAAACATGATGAAAACCATAAACATCTCAGCAATGCCATTAATCACTTACAATGCTGGAATAGTGGAGTGGAATAAGTTACAGTTCTGCAGCAGATCAAAAGACTAGAAAGATAATGAGTATGTATCAAGCACTACACCCCAGTGCAAACATAGAAAGGTAAGGCACGCTCTGTAGAGAAAGAGGAAGACAATTACTCAGGATAGAGAGTGTGTCAACACGAACAACAGAGCAGTGTGACAGTAGTTGAAGACCAGTAAGTGGGTAAGAAGTACATAGAGGAAAACCTGATTAAGGAGAGTGAAGACCCAGGAGTATATAAAGAGTGAACAACAAAGAATAGAATAGAAGAGTGGCACAGAAAACAATTCATGGACAATTCACAGTAAAAACTAAAGATTTGTCTAGCAATGGAACATGGCAATGGCTACAGAGGGTGAGCTAAAGAAAGAAACAGGACTGATGATAGCAGAGCAAGCTCAGCCTCTAAAAACAAGGTATATCCACATAACAATGCCTGGAACCATTATCTTGTTCAATGTAGGATATGGAATGTAAAAGAAGGGACCATAAACTATATTGCAAGTGAATGTCCAGTGCATAATCAGTGAAAAAGAGATAGGATGCAGTGGCTAAAACCCTCAATGAAGTCTGTTCAAGGCATCAGATGGCATACAGCAGAAAGTAGTACAACAAAAAACGTGAGAGTTGTAGAAAATGAGCAGGAAAAATTACTCTACAATCACACTAGAGAACGGACAGCATGATACAGGCACACTAACCAAACCTGACTGTGAGAAACAAAAGCATAAACAAATTATCACTCATAGATGTCTCAGTACTGAGAGGAAGAAATAGAAAAAGTACCGAGACTGCAGATTGAAATGAATGTAGGTAGTGCCCATAATTACTGGAGTACTAGGCTTAAAAAAATTCTATGAGGAGAAACTTGTATGAAATGAAAGCTAAAGCAGCCTCAGGACTCATTCAGAAGAGAGCGCTACTAGAAACAGCAAGTTTAATAAGAAAAGTGATGGAGTGCTAAGGAAGTAGCCGAGACCCCTCCATTATAAACCACCAGTCTAGAAAGATTGTGATATACGAAAAAAATAATAGTAATAATCGAGAAAAGAACAAATGGATAGTACCTTAAGCACAGTGAATTTGAGTGGCTGAAGCAGCTTGAAACTGAAAATTCATATCTGTCGACAAAGACCCTAACAAGAAAAAAGAAAGGATCACCTGCCTAATGATGTAGATGTTGGAAAACAAACAAATGCAGGGCCAGTATTGGAGGCACACTTTGAATGTAGCTGAAGATGGCACCTGGCAATGGCTGTTCAGGAGAGAGCTCAAGAAGGAGACTGAGGGCATGTACGTGCAAACCATCAATTACATCAGAAGTGAACACCCTATAAGAAGAAGCATAACTCCTTCTCCAAAGAATTGCACCGGAAGTCCTACAAAAAAGGGCATTCCATGCACAGACAAGTCGTACAACCATACACAGGGAAAATTACTGGAATCGTTAAAATAAATGTAATATGATACAATGATGTAAGGACTGACCAAATAATACAGAGTCGAAGGTCGTACAGTGTCTCTAACAGATGTAGCCATACCAGGGGGGAAAAAAAGGTAAGTATAAAAATCAGAAAAAAGATAGGCAAGTCCTGAGATCTAAAGATGGAAATAAGGAGGCTATGGGAAGCTGACGTGGAAGTACCACCTATTATCCTGGAAGCACTATGAGTAATCCCTGAAGACCTCAGGAGAAACCTGGAGCGAAATGGAAGTTGAAACCTCTACCCAAGTTGGCTATAGCAAAGACAATTAGATAAGGTCAAATCCTCAGGAGCTACTTTGCACCCCAAATCTAGACTCGTAGATACAGCCTGGAAAGGGCGTGAGCGGAAACAACAACAACAGCAAAAATAATAATAATAATAATAATAATAAATTCCATCATCATGGAAACTGAGAAGTTTAACGCTCCATGTAATTTTGATTTATAACGAGTCAGAATTATACAATAAATGCTCCAGAAAATGAGGCTTATGTTGAGTGCCACCTATCTTTTCATATTTCCCTGAAGAAATCACCGTGACCTCTGCTGTTTATATTACCTATATTTCACAATTATACATCACAACATCTTTGAAACATATTGACTCTTAGTCTAGTATGACGCTCTAATAACAAAGCCTTGCATAAAAAAAAAAACGCTTTTTAAATTACCTAGAGCATTATCACTCTCATTCACTTAAAGTCTCCTGAACTTTTTCCGATATGATTCCTTTGCATCTCCTCTCTTAACGTTTTCTTTAATCATCTTTACCCTTCACATACTTGCTTTATGGTGTGTGATCCCTGACCCATTTTTTTTTTTTTTTTACTTTGTACATTTAGCTTTTTATTCCGTTTATTACTGTATCTTAAAAGCATTTATACACTTTATACAATTTAAATATTTCTTTTATTCAGATGTTCATATTTTCTTCTCAATTTCCCATAATATAACTGTTTTATATTTATGAAGAAAACATATTTTGATCTTTGTGCTGTTACAATATTATTTTAGGTTTAATTCGAATTTCAAATTGCTAAATCTTCATCTGCAAAGGATATTAGGTTTACCAATAGCTATTCACCTTGCACTAAGCTTATACGTCGTTATTTGATTTACATCGCTCTCATACTTAGGAAAGCTTCTTCTTGCGCTAGTCAGTCACTGTTCAGATGAGGTGAAAGTAAAAATTAATATTTGACATGAATCCTTAACGCTTACCTAACCATTGCATTTAACTTTTAAATAGAGTAAACAGAATCAGCAAAAGTTCAGATGAAGATAATGCAAACCTTCGAGTTGCTATCATGAAAATCCTCCATGTCAATAGAAGCATCATTTTATTTTTATTTTTAGACTTCATTCACTTTACTAGTGCAATAAAAGAAATGAGTAATAAAATAAACACCAGGGTTGATATTAATCCATAAAACTGAAAGAATATATGTGTAATTTTTCTCAGATTTAACATGTGTAAGAAACAGATCACAATCCTCCAAAGATGAGACGTATATCTGTATTACAGAAGCGTAATGAGGAGTTTAAAGTTAAAGGTTATATTATCGACAGCTGTCACTATTATAAAGCTGTTTCTAACAAAGAAACGGCTATATAATAGCACCAGCATCCTCAGCAATATTCGCTTTCATCAAAATTAGGGTTTATCCCCGGAGTCTCCTCAATTCAACTTTATTAACAATAAACTGGAAAGATCAAGCAAAAATAAATTTATATAAAACATCTGGCCTTATACCTCTCAGTGAACTGATGAACCATCAGGCACATGATTCACACTTCTGTCAAAAGTCATAATAGACGCCAATCGAATCATTCAATCGTCATCCACGTGAACCAGAGGTTGTCTATTTTCTTTTTTTAAGCATTTATTAAATTTTCATGTTAATTGGACAAAATAGAGTAGCATAAAAGCCTTATGTGTTAACTTATTGGTTTATCAAATAGAAAAAACAATATAAAAGTTATGTGGTACGATATCTCATCTCATATTACAAGATTAGATACACACCTCTGCTTCATGTAGAAGCACCCAAGTTATATTTTAATAGTGAATGAATATTATTCAGCCAAAGAGGAGTATGTTCCCGTTTCACAGTACAAATCGCAGTTTACAGGAATTATCGCATGTTGCGCAAAACAAGCAGGAAACATCCATTTCATGCTTTGCGTCGTAACACCTCTGAACTTTTAAAAGATTTCAGGTTTTTAAATAAAAAATAAAAACCAAAGAAAATTTAATTTTCGTTATTTCTAAAACTGATTGACAAAAGAGAATGAATTTCAAAGATGGTGTAAAAGACTATTTTTGAAAGAAATTCCTTATTCTTAACCATTAATAGCTGGACTATGTAGTTTAGTAATGAATTCAATTGCCAGTTTCCAAATGTACGAGCAAGATGTCCTCCATCAGTTTTGAAGAAAACCACGAAAAATTCTTATTTTCTTCCTTATTTTAATCTTGGATTTGAATTTTGTACTTACCAAGCTGATTTTACATTCAGTGATTCAAAGCCTCTAAAATAATTAAACATATGATGAACAGATTATAAGTAGAACAGTTACGATGACAACAGTATACACATGAATATAAATGTGTGCTTTAATCAGCCTGTTATGAAGCATCAAAATATTTGTTAGCGAATTTTGCACTTGATAAAAATGAAACAGCATCTAGTATCATAATAAGTAATGGAATAGGAGTAAGAGCATGTCGGTGCTTTTGTTGTTGCACAAGGATACAGGGTCCACTGGATGATGATTACGACAGGGGTATTTTTTTAATATTATTTTACGTTCATCATCCTTCAGCTTTATACTTTGTCAACTTGCACTACCCTCCCTACTTCTCCGTGGCCCCACCAACCCCGAAAAACATTGTTACCGAATTCATATATTTATATTGTAGGAGTATTGTGTATTTTTTTTTTTTTTTGTTTTTGCTACCATTGCTCTTTAAACGTGTTGTTAATTTAAGCCCTTTTATCGCTATGGAACGTGCATACCCATTGACGAAATTATATCTAATTCTCTCTCTCTCTCTCTCTCTCTCTCTCTCTACAATTTGCTTTTTTTCTGTGTTTATCTTGTTTATTTCTAAACCTCTTCATGGTCTGTCTAAACAGTGAATGTCCTTTTTCAGAATTCAAAAACAAAAACACTGCCATCAATATTGGAAAACCTTATTTTTTTCAAGGGTTCTTTTTTCAGAATTTGCGGGCAGTAAAAATGCAACACAGAAAGCTAGGAACAAAAGAACAAACACCTCAACAAAAGTTCAATATTTATTTATACAAAAGAAAGAATAATGGTTGGTAAAAATAAATCAAAAAACATATATATCAAGAGGAAAATGAACCAACCTTAAGATCACCTAAAACTAAACTAAACCCTAAACCAAGAGATAAGATATTTTTAAAGATGCTCAGGTACTTATAAAACTGGCCAGATAAATATATCCTAAGAAACTAAGTTTAGAAGGAAGTAGGAGAAAATAAGAGGGGAAACTTAATATTACTCCTACCTAACACATACAAACTAAATTACCCATTAAATGTCAATAAACAATTTACTACTAATTATAATATTGAAAATGTTCAGTTAATAATAAAATAAAAATGTAAATAATTACGAATTCAAAATAAGAATAAACCAGAGGCTTAGTGGATCAACTCATCAAGGTCGTACTGCAAACAGGGGAGTGCAAATCTCAGGTACCTGGCGATCCACGATCGTCTTAAAACTTTAAAAACATCTCATGAAAGCCACCCCTACGTGTCTCCACGAGTTCCGAGAACTCACTGACGCTGATGAGTAGGACAACTGAATCAAAAACAAAACGGGCACTGAGAATCCGGGACGTCGACGGATCAGCATCAAACTGCACCGTTCTCAGTAAATATCGTTCGGGATCCTCCCTGACGAACGAGGGAAGGGGCGTGGTTGATGAATGCCGCAGGTGACAAACACCAGCGACCACACACAAGGCAGCGAAGGAATAAGGAAGCCGTGATCCAAATCTCTGTATATTAGCTGCAGAAGTGTCCATAAATGCAGAGGCAAAGCGTCAATCAGTGAGGTGGAACTCGATATCTTGCAAGCAATCACTCAGCATAGATTAAACATTAATCATCATATAATATATGAATAGCAGGGATTCAGGTACTCCAGTTCTTCACGAAATTTCAAAACAGCAACACGTGCCTATTTTATTTATGAATCAGTAGCAAAAATGTAATATGGTGCATCCACACTACAGTTAAATATGACATAAACACACATCAGTAACTTATTGCTTAATTATCACAAACAACTCTACATAGAGAACGAAACTTAAGTAAATGCTGGATAATCGCATGAAGCAGTGGTTACAACTACCAGCAAGTCATTAACTTCTATTACTTCTATTCAACCGGTTTGTGATTTGTGCACGATGAGGTCAACGTGTGTTTAAAACTTTTTGTATACAATCAAACATTAAATAGCCACGTCTTACAAACTTAACACTTAGCTATTATGGTGGATATGAGTTGATTTGGACCGTAAGTAGAGAAATTGAATTCGACAAGAATATGTATCATACTGTAGGTCTGAAGTCCACTCATTGGATAATTTTACTTTCGCCTCTGTATGAAACAAAAAAGTTCGAATTGTGGCCGAGGCAGATACATTCATCATACATTTTTCAGGTTTGGTGTAAATTAATTCCGAGGTAACGTGAATTCGAAATCAAAGGGTATTTGTGACTTAATATTTCAGATTATAAAAATCACGCGTGAAATAAATAAAAATTATCAGAAACTAGACACGTGTTATAAAGTTAGCAGTAAGAAATCATAATGGCGATGGGTTGATATTGCCTCTAAATGCAGAATCCGACAAGGAAAAGTACACTAGAGTCGAAATCAACTTGATCCGTCATGTTGCAATGTTGGACGATTCTACTGTCACTTCTATATCGAACCTAAAACTCATGGGTGCGAATTTTCACCCAGAAAGATGCACTGATCACATTTAATTCCATCTGGATGTAAGTTATTCCAAATGTAGATATATTTAAGATATTTGTTGCTTGATATTCGAGATTATGACAAAACTATCACAAAGCAGCCGCATCATACAAAAGATACACTTAGCTATCACGGTAGAGCTGGCTTAATTTCGACATATTTGGTAATGTAAATTGGTAACTTTTATTTTTATTTTTTATATCAGACGTTCATTACATCCTTGCATTCAAATAACAATTTGTTTACAATACAACGTTACATAAAATTACTGTGTTCCTTTGGAATATTAGGTGCAGATTGATGGGGTTAAAATCTCCATTTAAATAGTTTTCAAATATTTGTTAAATAAAAAAAGAAGGATGAGAATTGTTTTTAAAATACTGAAGTAAAAACTTAATTTCAGTACGGACATTTTGGGAGTTAGAGGATAATGAATATGTACGGCACAATAGTGTGAGATATGTGTAACTAAAAAAGATTGTACCTCGACCTTTAAATATCCTTTAAAAAAAAAAAAGTATTAAAACCATGTTCATTCGACTAATTTTGTTTTGAAAGCACAGGTGTGTCCGGATTTACTGCCATGAAAACTCAAATTACCCCTACCTTGTCATCTTGAAAGTTTACAGAGTTTCATGGCAGCTGCTGGATATCGAGGTCAAATAAAAGGACAAAACTTAATGCTAAACACAAAGATATTTCTGATTTTCTATACACCATTGTAAAAAATACTGTATCACTTGCTAATTTTATTTATTCCAATAATGTACCTACCAAAAATATGAACAATGATTCCACACGTATACAGAATATTCAGTATAGGAAACTAGAACGACTAGGATCAAGATGAAATTTCTTTATTCCAAAATCATGGTTTTTAATAATTTTAATTAGGTTTTATCTAACAGAGGAGATTATATAGTTCTTGCGATTGAAGCTTAGCTTGCTAAATTTTAACCTTACTTTAGTTGTTTATATTTACCAATCTAAATTCTTTTTGGATGGCAACGGCCAGAAGATTTATTTAATTTACAAAGAGATATACAAACATTGCTTAGAAAATATTCTTAAATTTATCCACCTAGTAGTTTCTCATATTTCAAGGAAATTATTATGAGATATTATTAAGAATATTACCTCCTACGCTCCGCCCACCCTTTTTTTACACTAAATTTAAAGTAAAAAGACTAAGTAATTAAACAGAGCAAATGTAGTATGATTCACTATGATAATTCGCCCCTACAACCTCTCCCTACAGCCTTTTTTGGGGGGAAACCCCTTTAAATCCTTTCCTTGTCCAAATGTGCTGTCGAAATCTTCTTAATTCCAGGTGCAAATCCCTGCCAGAGATAATCCTTGCCCGAGGCCGGTCAGTGGGTGGCCGGACCGTGTGTGCTCCATCATCTTGAATTTGAACCCAGTCCCACGTAGGGCAGAGTGATCACAACGCCATCTGGAAAGGAAAGCTGTAACTTCTGCCGCTATAAAAGAGCCTGGGACTTGTCGGCGCCACCCCGGATGCCAGAGCTATGGCCCCTTGCTCCATTCTGCCATTGCCAAACACGTGGCTGGCAGCACAGTAACTTTTGATGTGAGTTAATTCCCTCCTTTGCTGGCCCCCTCATAAGAAGAGAATTCCAGCTCATAAAGAGAGGTAATGTACCAGGATTTAAGGTTTTCGTCAGCCACGTTTCCCTATTATTCTCCGACTGTGTTTCCTTTATTTTGATAGCGCGATATAATCACAGTGAGACCTGTATTGTTTATATTTTGTGCTGTTTAATTTGCAAAGTATTTACGAGAAGAGTAACGTGACCGTTTGATGTTGAGTCACGGAATCGAGTTCAGTTTGGCACCTTTCATGCAATTCCTCAATTCCCTTATTTTCAGTGCTAGAGTCGGTTAACTAACTAAGTGTTTGATTGCTGGTTAGGAGTTACCATTGTGGATCTGCATATCATCTGTGTGCTTAGCAGGCCCCCCTTTTCGTCGTTTTAAGCAGCTTTAAAGCTGGCAACCCCTGGAATTTCCCTCATTTGCTTCGCCTCATTTTTTTTTTTTTTTCAGAATTATGCTATCATTCTTCTAATGTTTCTTTTGTAAATATAATGAATTAAGTTAACCCATAGTCTATCTAAACACTTTTCTCCTTGAAGTAGCCCTTCAGGCATTTTGTGTCAAGTAAGGTAAGTTGCGCATCACCCAAGTATGCCCCATTGATTCTAGCAAAAGCACAGCTTTAAAATTACAACACTGGCGACCTCTTGCCAAGTATGCTTTTATTATCAGCGGAATAGCAACTGCTAAGCTAGTCTGCATAATTAGAAACTAACCTTCTTAATTAATATAACCCCTATAAGCACACAAGTGATCCATTTCCACAGTAAGCATCGTGTTATTATGTTTAATTTTTTGTTAGACACGAACAAAACTGTCGCTGAAATAGTGTAGGAGCTGTTAGAACATGTGCATGCAATCGAGAAGGGAGAGTTAGTATCCGTTGTGCAAGTTTTAATAGCTCCTGCATGAGGGCTTGCATGTTTTCACATAGGCAAGCTAGGAATTAAGAAGCATTACAAATAAAAAAAAGGAAATAACGCGTGTATTTCCTCCTTGTTTAGCTAGGAACGTGTGTTAGATCCCACGTGGGTCAATCAGCAATTTCCATATCGCTGGTATTCAGAGAGTTTAATCTCTCTCTCTCTCTCTCTCTCTCTCTCTCTCTCTCTCTCTCTCTCTCTCTGGTAGAGGTTAGGAATTCGCTAGGCAAAGATATTATTCTTCCTTATTGAATAAATCTCATAAATCCATAAAAATTTGTTCAGGCCATGCGAGCCAAAAATCATGGTTAGTACTTGCATTTGTTAAATTACCTATAGAAGAAAAGTGCACATATAAATCCCTTTCTTTTGGTCGCTAATTTATCCATACGTCCTACACCTCGCCGCATTTTTGGAGGAAATAAACTTTAGCGAAATTTCCCTCGTTCATTCATTACAAAAGGGAAGGCCTGGTAGCTACGCCGAGACTAAGTTGCATTTGTTCACTGTATTTGTTCGTTGTTTCTCTTCACGTGCCTGTGCTGAACCCCCTGTCCCATGGGATTGCTAAAGTAACCAAAATTAGTTCTCTAGAATAACGTAAATATTTCCTTTTCCTTTTTCCTTTAAGCACGTGAAAAATCGTTGACAGAAAATCTGTCCGTGCATGGTAAAACTAAGAATATTTTTGTGTACTTGTCATACTCTACCGAGTTTTAATTTCACGTTTTGAAATAAGCAAATTTTTTTCACGTTGCATTTTATGCATATCTTCTTTATTTTCTCTCTTTCTCTCTCTCTCCTACCGAGGAGCCAGCTACATTTCCAATTATGTAATAATCTAGCTATTTTTTACTTCACTAAGTTGCTTATTATAATTTCTTAAAAAGTAAAATTATTACTGTTGTCAGCAACGTAAATTTATTCTGCAATATAAAGTAAAACATAAGTTATTTCTTTAGTTATAATTGACTCTGATATTTAGCAGGAATATTATATTTTGGATTAATGCATCCCAAAGGTGGTGAAGAAAGAAATTATTGCCTGTTGCTGTAACGTAACTTTATCCATTTCAACCCGACTAAGGGTGTAAATGTCATCAAGGCAGGGGAGGTAATAAGCTGTAGGTCCCGTTGCTAGGTAACCAGTTGGTTCTTAGCCACGTAAAAATAAGTCTAATCCTTCGGGCCAGCCCTAGGAGAGCTGTTAACCACCTCAGTGGTCTGGTTAAACTAAGATATACTTAACTTTAGAGGAAAAAGCTTTGCATGCTGCATTGCTAGATAGCATTGCAACTCACGATGTATATAAGGAGAGTAAAAATGTTTGTATTCTAAAGGATTTAACTGATAGCAAATTGAACTTCATTGACACTTCTTACTGGTCTAGCATAAGAAAAGGGAAATATTTGCTCATTTGTAGGATTTTGGAGCCCCCATTAAGTCATGTGCCTGTGTTTCTGTTCATATATGATGATTGTTCAATCCGTGTATTTGTTCACGATGTTGAAATTAAGAAACTGGGAAACTATAAAATTCCTTCTAGGGTCGTGACATAAATGAGCTAGAAATTATATTGAATAACCTTAGAAATACGAATGTACAACAGTTTTCGAAAGAATCTAGCAGTACCATTCTTATTTTGCAACTAGTCATTTCTTTGTTGACAGCCCTACTTGATGAAAATTTTAAATATTTCTCAGCGCTTAAGTTTATATGTGAACAGCTACGTCTGGTATTCTTACAAAACTAGAATATTCGTCAGAAATCACAATTTTTTCATCTCTTTTGTACAATTGGTCCCCTCAAGGTTACAGACTTCTGAGAGATAGTGGTTAGGTAATCTTCGCAAGCTTCTCAACAGTCAAGAGAGTTTTTATTTCTAAAGATTTCAGTCCTTCCCTTGAGCAGCATGATGAAAACTTCCTTGCATATATCAAACAAAATTTAAGTCCCTTTCAGATGACAAAACAGTGAATCTACTGATAGACGAAATTCATTTAAAAGCTTATTTCGATTGCAAAGGTGGTAATATTGTAGGGTCAGCATTTGACAGCTGTGAAGCGGCAAACAGCGCGTTCGTGTTCATGGTAATTAGTATTAAGTCATCGTTTAAAGATGTTGTTCATATCATTCCCACGAAATGCATGAAAGCAGAGACGTTGCACTCCATAATTAAGAAGGTTATAATGGGATTAGAAAAGATTGGATTGACTATACTTTGCGTTATAACAGACAATAATGCCATCAATGGGAAAGCAATGTCATATTTTGCCAACCCTCCAAAGTTATCCATAGTATATGAACATCCTTTCCAAAAAACCCGACCCCTCTTTTTTATGTTTGATTCAGTTCATTTGTTAAAATGCATCAGGAATAACTGGGTGGGACAGAAAGATAAAAAAAAAAAAAAACGATGCGATTTCCTAAATTTTCTTATAGTGGCAAGTACTTTGAAAACGAAGTTGAAATGAATTATGCTCCTCTAAATACTTTGCAAAAACTTCACTCGTTGGAAAGAAAGTCTCTTTTAAGTCATTCATACAAGTTGACCAAAAGGCACTGTGGCCATCAAGTCTCGAAAGACAAAATGTGAATCTAGTATTAAAGGTTTTTAATGAGTATGTAATTGAAGCTCTGTTAACTTTTGGAATGAAAAATTCCCTGCCATTTTCATCTGAAGTAGCAGATTACATTAAGGTAATTCACATATGGTGGACCATAATGAATGTAAAATCCAAGTTTAAAGGGAAACGGCTTAACAACCAATATCCAACACCTCTAACCAATGATGCTGGAGATATAAAATATAAATTTCTCAATAGTTTTCATCTATGGTTACAAGTTTGGGCTGACAACAAGGGAATTAAAGGTAATTTAACAAGAGAGACATTTACAGCTTTGAAACATACAACTCATGCAATTATAGAACTTATATAGAACTTACAGATTACTGTATTTCTGAATTGAAAATGGATTACATTCTTACAGGTAAATTTCAAACAGATAATCTAGAAGAAAGGTTTAGTAAATACCGTCAGCTCTCAGGTGGAAATTATATCAGTACGCCAAGTTTTTGAATTAGAGAAAAAACTCAGAATGATGTCAATTCTTAAAAAATCTTTACCTATAAATGGCAAACATGTAAATTTAACAGAATTTGAGGAAATTAAGTGGGAGGAAATGAGTAACACTGAGCATGTTAATCTAGATGATTCTGATTTGAATATTGGCAAGAAAGATTTTGACGAATGTAAAGAAGTGATTCCAGTCATAGTGTATTTAGCTGGTTATTGTTGTTACTCTGTTGACAAGAAGATAAAATGTTCATCTTGCAAAGAACTTACGACCCATTCAAACGATGAAGAATTTCCCCATACTCACAGTTACATTAATGGTGTCAGCGGAGGTTCCCTTTTACACCCAAGTGAAATAACAGTAAATATTATCATGCTTAGTTACATAATTCTTAGTAAAATTACTAAAATGGAAATTTTCTTAAGAGCAAAGAATCAACGAAATATGGCATTGGCTCTCATTATGAAAACTCTTACTGACAATGACGCTCGATTTCCAATTGACGTCTATGATGCAGGTCATAACATGAAAAAAATCTAAAAAATGCTTGTGTGGGCTTCTACAAATTCACTTTTAAACAATTTTTGTCAAAAAGAAAATGATTCATTGGCATGTGGTAAAAGTCTAGGTAAAAAACGAAAACTGCAAACTTTAACTAATGATAAGAATTAATAATATTTTCCCAATTGATGTTTATACCTTCATATTTAACTTAGTTATTATTTGTTCATGTTTAATCTTACTGTTATTATATTCTATAAAAATGCCAAAATTATGTTTATTTTTTTTTCTTTTAGCTTTTTGTACTGAATAAAATTATATTTTAATATAGAAACCTGTATTATTTACCTACTCTGTTTACCTTAGATTTTGATAACTTCAAGCTTTTAACTAAAATAAAGTAAATGTAGAAGAGAAAGAAAGTGAGAGTAAGTCGAGATTCTCTCTACATGATGGGAAGCAAACAGTAGTGATAAGGACGGTCAAGGTCTCAGCCAGGTAGCGGCCATACAATAGACCCATCTTGCCTACGTCATAATTCAGTGAGAGGGCCTTCTCTATAGGTGCCCGTGCGCCACCCCAGACGCCAGAGCTATGGCCCCTTGCTCCATTCTGCCATTGCCAAACACGTGGCTGGCAGCACAGTAACTTTTGATGTGAATTAATTCCCTCCTTTGCTGGCCCCCTCATAAAAAGAGAATTTCAGCTCATAAAGAAATGTAATGTACCGGGATTTAAGGTTTTCGTCAGCCACTTTTCCCTATTATTCTCCGACTGTGTTTCCTTTATTTTCATAGCATGATATAATCACAGTGAGACCTGTATTGCTTATATTTTGTGCTGTTTAATTTGCAAAGTATTTACGAAAAGAGTAACGAAATCGTTTGATGTTCAAGTCCTGGAATCGAGTTCAGTTTGGCATCTTTCATGCAATTCCTCGATTCCCTTATTTTCAGTGCTAGAGTCGGTTAACTAAGTGTAAGTGTTTGATTGCTGGTTAGGGGTTTCCACTGTGGATCTGCGTATCATCTGTGTGCTTAGCAGGTCCCCCTTGCGTCATTTTAAACAGCTTTAAAGCTGGCAACCCCCCTGGAATTTCCTCATTTGCTTCGCCTCAATTTTTTTCCAGAATTATGCTATCATTCTTCTAATGTTTCTTTTGTAAATATATATAATGAATTAAGTTAACCCCAGAGTTTATCTAAACACTTTTCCCCTTGAAGTAGCCCTTCAGGCATTTTTTTCTGTTTGTAATTTTAGCTGTCTCAAGGCCAGAGTCCAGATTTTGTGTTAACTAAGGTAAGCTGCATATCAACCTAGTATGCCCCATTGATTTTAGCAAATCCGCAGCTTTAAAATATTAAAAACTTTTCCAGTAACCCAGACATTAACATAACCAGACGAGATAAGCGACTATATACAGGATAAAGAAGATATTCTGAAGGATACCAATAATTTATTGAGATAGTTTGTCCAAAATATCAACCTGTCTTTAATGTGGACATTAATAAATTACTGAAAGATTTCAAAAATCAAAACATAATGGAAGGCGCTCACCAAAACGTATTCTTTTGGCACATCTTATGGAATTTTCTATTGGTTTCTGAAAATACACGAAGAAAATATTCTTTTAGGGCCTTCTACAAGAAGGTGTACAGTTCGGTATCTAAAGAGAACCGGCCATCTACAGGTGCGTTTCGTTTAACCTCAGCAGAGTCGTTCAGTAATCGGCTGGTGTTGCAAAAGCGCACCAAATCATTACGAAAGCTAACACGAGAAACGCGTGCTAAACTGCACTCGAGTTTTGAGTGCAACTCTTCCGCCAGACGTCATACTTTAAGCGCTTATGTCCACTCTCTGGTATCTACAGTAGGTGACCACAGAAGGCCAATTTGATTTCTGACTCCTGTGTTTTTCTTTAAGTCGTTCACATTCTTTGTACCTATCATGTTTGATACAAAAAGTTCATTTTCGAAGCAGAGAGCAGGTATCCCCTTTAACGTATAACAAGAAAATATTTGAATTGTGGGTAACTGGGATAAATTTAAAAATGCAGAAAAAAGTAATAGAAGTAAGGGCTAACATCCGCCTAATAATTCCGTATTTAATGTTAAATAACCATCTTTAGTTTTTTTTCTAGATAACTACGATGGTTTTCCTTTACTCTTTTCTAGTACCGGAATTTCCTATAGTTGTGTAAAACAGGGAAAATCAAGTAAAATTCTAACAGGGATAAACTCACATTTTTTGTTACCAATTATTGTAAAACATCACATAGTAAATCTGTACAAAATGCCTTACAAATAGCATTCATATAATGCAGTTTGTAAGCGTTCATTGACATGTGTTGCCATATGAAGGTCCAAATATAACCATGCAAAAACTAATAAATTTGTCACTAACAGAATTAACTTTCTCAAAAAGTTGCAAATGTATTCTGTTTTTTTTTTTTTTTTGCCACAGAATACCTCCAGTAGCAATAGAGTGTGCAGTAAGGCTTCTACGATTTAAATTCCCACCCCCACAACGTATTTGAAGGCGGTCATATCACAAGATAAAGCATCTTCGGAGATAATACTCTTTCGTCACTTACAAAAAATGAAGCAAGATACAGAAACTCTGAATGGAAAATAGCCATATGGCACATCATTCCAAAACTGCGTCCTATCACTCTTCCTCTACAGTGTCTATAGCCGTAAATTCTTGGAGTTCTATTCAGGATGTCCGGTTGATAAGGTTACATCAAATGTCAGCTCATCCAAAAAGTCTTATGTCAGCAACAAAAACATGAGGGAAATGGAGTTCAATAGTTAATGGAAACAGGTTGTTTTCCGGCAGATCTAGTTTTTTTCAACAACATCATTTTATCATAATTAGATTCTTTAAAATGTGTGAATCATCCCTATGGCCAAGCTCCTACATCAATAACATTATAAAGGCTGATTAGTATTGCCACTGTAAATAACACAACAGGAGCATATGTTTTTTTTTCAGTTTGTCTGTCTGTCTATCTATCTATTTTATATCTTGATTGGTTGTCTAATTATTTGACTACTTAATTCACATTGCATGCGTTTCACTTTGAAAAATGATAAAGATCAGCAGTTGATAATTATTACTTACCATAATTGTGTTTCTTATTCAGGAGATTTTTTTGGTTTATTTATCTTTTTAATTCCAAGTAAACACCTGATGAGAAAATGGAAGGCGATCCAAGACTGCTTCTTGAAATTTTGCAGGATACAAACTTATGCAAAAAATGGCCAGCCAGCATCAAAGAAGAGACGTTAGGTGCAATTTCTTTTGCCAATCCTTAGTGAAGGATGAGATGCAACCGGCGCAGTGGCTGTTGCTGAAGGGGATGAATCAAATGAACTTGATACCGCGGGAAACGCGGGCTGCGTCCGAAGGCACAAACACGAGTCAATGATATAAGAGAGGGAAATCGAATAGAGTGAGGAAGACAAACGGATCTGAAAACCTATCATAAACCAAATGGAAAACATGCTGGTAGTTGAAATAAACATTATACGTACATATCAGCTGAAAGCGCTTCGTTACAAGGGTAAGAAAAGGAAAGAGGAGATAATTTTGGGAGAAAAGCTTTGCCTCTGAGCTTTTTCCACTCATGCGAGTCTGGGCACACGTGCATTGAGGGTCACTGAAAATTTTCAAGGAAATTACCTTGGCTAATAGGATATCTTCTAGGGCGCTGTCTACACTCTGTGAAGACTTGCAATGAAGACTTCAATATCACTGAATATTATCAACTGGAAAAGTTTGAATCAACGTATTTTCAAACATCAAATCACTTTCAAATTCGCTTCATCATACCGAATGTATAATGATAACGTTAGGTGTTTAATATTCTGTATTAACTATTTTAAATTTCCACATTATTCACATTGTAGTTTTACGATGGATAAAAGATTTTTTCAATTAATTTCTCTGATGAAATGTTGCATTTTACTTTTATGTAAACGGTTAATATCATGAGAGTAAATAATTAATTTAAAATAATTATGAAATAAATATTTAAAATTGCAGTTTTGTATTATTCTACAACAAATATTAAAATGATAGCATCTCTTTTACCGTTCAAAATGCAGTAAAAAAAAATAAAAAATCTGTACTCTGGAATACTTAGCGCAATGTTACAGCTAATTTCACCGCTGGATAAGTATATTTCCTCCTTACAGTTTCTGGCTTCACGATTCCACTCTAGACTGAATCCAAGAGCTCATCAAAACTCTTTGGTAACATTTTAGAAGGCCGAAAAAAACTTGTCGCGAAACTTTCGAGGTGTTTCAAACACATGATATTCACTTAATCTATTAGACAAAGAAACGTTTCATTTTCTTATGTGGAAGGTGCATTATGTATAAAAGGAATCCTGCCATACGGCCTTGTTGACGACGTCCACTATGCAACTACGAGTAAAATCACAGCAGCCAGTGTGTTGACTTTATTTTCCAGAGCTCGAGCGGAAGGACCTTTTGAATGTACCCTTGAAGGTCGTCGTTGAAATTATTATGCGGAAAATCTTCTATGCTGAAAATTTTCTGTTTCATGACCTTAACAAGGATAATTTGAAGAAAGTTCGGAAATGTGGTGCAGGACGATCAGGACACATCTCATTCCTAAAAAGAAATATAATTTCAAATAAATTGATAGCGTTTCCATGGGGTACCTTTTATGCCCAATTTTTCCAAAATATTTCATTCTGGAAGGGTGTCCCTTGGCAAATCATCCTCTTTTACAAGAAATGTGTGGACGAAAGTATTATCTTATGTAAATCTAGAGGCCACTAAGACTTTTTAGAACACATTAATGGCTTACATTATAAATATTACGAGTTCCTGCAACAGGACATGAAGCCTGTTCTTTTTAATTGGCAATATATTATTTTCTCCCTTTACGGTATGTTCATTGAAACTTCTGATGGTGGATTCACCATTGATTTTGTTCGTGAGTATCAAAGCAAAATTTAATGCTGGTAAACATTGATTCCCTGGAATATTACATATCTTTTTCGAATATCCTACACTGTGTCCCCTACGGAATTCCGAAAAAACCTCGAGCAGCTTCCCTTTCATATATATACATACATACATACACACACACACACACACACACACACACACACACACACACACACATATATATATATATATATATATATATATATATATATATATATATATATATATATATATATATATATATATACATATATATATATACACACACACACACACACACACACACATATATATATATATATATATATATATATATATATATATATATATATATATATATATATATATATATATATATATATGTCTTTTAAATCAATGGCCTTGTAATGCACTGATATAATATATTTCGTTAAACAGATTTTTAATGAGAGATTTTGGTATTGCGGTACAAAATTATTTTATTTTGGAACAAATAAATTAAATTATTATGTTTTTAGTTGCCTAAATCCGTGTTGCAATTAGAAGTACTGGCTCAGTCAGGTAACTACCAGAGCATGTTCCATTACTACAATCAAGTCAAACTTTCAGCTAACGTTTACATTGTGAAGGTATCAATAAATACCATGAGGAGGCGGATGATGTCTTTGCTTGTCGTTACTGATGAACGTTTTCTTTTACAAATTATTCAGTTTACAATAATCCTTTGCAGTATACTGGTTATTTGGCATGAGGTTCAATATCTATACCTCGGTTTTGGTCTCTGCCATACTCTAAACATTTCAGTTCTAGATATATCACGGGTTTAAAAAAAATGCCATAAGAATGGCTAAAATTTATCGAATTCCTTTTTACAGGCAAAGAGCATTGTGCATGTGATTTAAACATATTCAGATCAAGTTGACCCCTTAAAAACATGTTTAAGCAATGTTTTGTTAATGTATTTTGTAAATTAATCTTCTACGATATTAATGTTCTAAAAGAAGAATGATTCCCAACCTATTAAGGAACTAGTTGTTTCCTTATATATATATATACATATACATATATATATATATATATATATATATATATATATATATATATATATATATATATATATATATATATATATATATATATATATATATATATAACCTCTTTTAGATAGTCCAGAAGTTTTCCTCAGGGAACTGACATATTATTTGACTGATTGATTATGGCTACTAAAACTGGCGTAACAGCATCTAGGTTATTAATGGCGTAATAAGATGAAACAGGTTACTAAAAAGTAAATAAATAAATAAATAAAAGTAAATAAATAAAAAGGTGTTTCATATGAGAAATATCTCTCTCTTTCTCTTTATATATATATATATATATATATATATATATATATATATATATATATATATATATATATATATATATATATATATATATATATATATATATATAATCATATCTGTTCAAATATACTGCCCCTACGTACACATAATTAAATTGCATATGTATACGATTTAAAATTTGTTGAGGAGGCCCGCCTCCCTAACAAAAGTACATAACGGTTGTATGTTACAATCCTCCCCCAGAATCGTAGTAAGGATAAAATGTCCATCCCTGTCACGTCCCCAAAAGTGGAACTTATGTTTTAGGTCCCCAAGAGAGAGACATTCTACTAGCAAATGTCCCACAGTCAAAGGCACAATGCAGTTCTCACGGAATGGAGGGTTTTCTCTTTACATCAAGAACCCATGAGTGAGTCTTGTATGTCCAATCCTTAGTCTGCACAACCTCGTTTCTTGTCTCCTTGGCATATGGGGATATGATCAAGGAGACACAGATGACGTAATACTGCGCATTTTTTTTTTATTTGTTACCAATATTTCCTCAAAGGGACTGTCAAAAGTTTTAAATTTTTTGACCTACTAGAGGATATAAATCCTTATATAGCAGTAGGCATTTCCTTGGTTCTGGAGAGATGACAGCTGACATAGCCCGTGGAATTCCTTACTTGTTCCCAACCACCCCAACATGGGAAGGCACCCAACAAAAATTTACTACTTTACCTAATCTTTTAACTAGCAACAGCCATTCAAATGTCTCAAAAATCAATGTATGCGAAGAGCTAAAAGATTCTAAAGACTGAAGAACACTTCTTGTGTCACAATATATAGTAAAATTATTTCTGTTCGGAGTTACAGTTTCCTTTAAGGCCTTTAAAATTGCAAAAAATAGTTGCTTCTTTCCACATCAGGAGAGAACGCTCCAAAGCTGACGACAGTATTAGACTTTAAGCCATCTGTGAAAAATGCAGTGGAGTTATCATGTTGGGAGGCATGATCTAAAATTATTGATTTCATTGCCTCATTAGACTTTTCTGCTTTCACTGAATTAGAATATCTACTGAATACCTAATTGGTAAAGTTTCCATCCTTGGCATGTTTGATTTCCTGGTTATAAATTTTACTCCAACAACAAATGGTTGAGGTTACTTTGGGTGATTTTCATAAAATTACCATTGCCTTTCATTTCTGATACATATTCTGGCTAAGGACTCAGGGAGCCTCTGAAACCTCTACCAGTTCCAACTAGCAGACATTGGTAATGAAGATCCAGAGGCAGCTCACCAGCGTCTACAAGCATGCTGTCAGTGGGAGATGATTTAAATGCTCCTATACAGAATCTTACTCCTTCATGATGAATTGAATTAGCATTTTGAGGCTATTAGGCTTTGCTGAGGTGTACATTTTACACCCATAAATTAATTCTGGAAAGACCAAGGCTTTATATAGTCTCAACATCTGAGTTCTGTCAACACCCGAGGAAGTGTGAGACAGCACTTTCAGCATATTCTTGCATTCGAGCATTTTGTCTTAACATATTTCAGATGTGGAATCCAAGTCAGTTTGCTATAAAAAATCAACCCAAGAAATCTTGTTTCACCAACACATGGAATTCTCTGCCCATGTATGAACATATCTGGATCAGGATTGCGATGCTGCAATGTTGTTTTTCGTAAATGAGGTTCACCTGAATACCCAGGTGACACAGGGGATGTCTTGTGTTCGAATCGGTGCACTTGAATTACAAGACAATAATAATTATCGAATGATATTGTCAAGCCTGTTCGCCATTCTAAACTTAAACACAAAGACTTTCTCAGAGCTATGCAGGTTGGTGTTTCATATTGATTTTAGGAAATTTTACTACATTTTAACAGTCATAAAATCGGTTTCATTGCAATCGTTTACACATCCGGTGGGATGACCAGCAGTGACTGTAATCTACTAAACCAAAATATGCCTATGTTTAACTTAAAGTTACAGTCATATTGGATATAATTTGCTGAGAATTTTCTCAAGGGAATTTTCTCCTTTCGAAGTAACAGGATCATAAAAAATGATGTAGACCCATACTGTCCGATGTCTTTTTGTTGGTTTACGCAGCTTATAACTTTTGGATTATAGCCTATCCCTACCTTATTTTCAGCCGTTTTATTGTGGTTCTTGTTGTGGTTATTCTTGTTTTGTTGCTACTGTTATGGTGCTTGTAGTGTCTTGAAAATTTTCAAATGGTAACCAAACATTGCAGAATTAATATAGACCTATTCATAAAATACCGGTGTCAAGAATTATCTGCCTACTAATGTTAATTCAAATTTAGTCATTTGTTTTCATAAAAAAAATCGAGATCTTCATGAATATAGTCTACAAAAGAATATTCTTCTAACAACAGAGAGAGAGAGAGAGAGAGAGAGAGAGAGAGAGAGAGAGAGAGAGAGAGAGAGAGAGAGAGAGTTTACTGGCTCTTATGTATCCTTTTGTCCAACAGGGTAATCTACAAGAATGCCCCAAAAGCAAATGAATCATGGGCTACTCGTAGATTGGTTGGATCACTCATACATAACTTTTTCAGCTATCAT
The DNA here is from genome assembly GCF_040412425.1 of Macrobrachium rosenbergii. Lineage (NCBI taxonomy): Eukaryota > Metazoa > Arthropoda > Malacostraca > Decapoda > Palaemonidae > Macrobrachium > Macrobrachium rosenbergii. Next base: position 4,015,367 of record NC_089742.1, on the reverse strand, counting down.
TTATTTTTCTCTTATTTCGTTAAGTATCTTATGATGCTTTCCTACCATAGCCTTCATTTTCATAGAAATGCTACAGCAGCCTTATTTTTACCCATCACAGTAATGTAATTTGTTATCCTTTTGTAAATATATTTTCAATATAATTCGCTGTGAGCAGTTCGATGTTTTATATTGTATGATTTCTGTGTGGTAACATGCCCACAAATATTACTTTATATTAGTGTAAGTGATTTACATTTACTATGGCCATCGAGGGAAGTACACATGTATGTGCACATTCTTGTATGTGTATATTTCACCGTATGCATATATGTTATATATTGTGGGGTCGCAGCTTCTATATTGATTAAAAGTTACTCCGTTTCCAACAGATACGGGTGGAAAACTATTTGCAACAAGAAATTGATGCGTAGGCCCTCCATGACCTGTCATTGCCCCAAAATATAAGAATTTGATGTTTAGGCCTATGCCGTGTCATTACCTCAAAATATAAGAAATTGACGTGTAGGCCTATGTCCTGCATTACCTCAAAATATAAGAATTTTACATGTATGCCTAATCTTACAATGATATTAAGACATTGACATGCAGGATTGTGATGAATTAGCACCCTAATATCGGAACTAGCTGCATTTCAGTTGACGTGGTCTATGTGGAATCGCTTATGTAGGCCAACACCAATTTAGAAGAAAAGAAGCAAGATGCTTATGTATTTAGGCTGCGCATGATTAAGTAAAAAAAAAAAAAACATGCACAGACAGAATGATCCAAGATCTTCGTAATGATATCATATAACTTAATATATCTTTTATCGGGTATATCAATACTTCACAATTCCGGAACTCAAATCTGCAATGTCATCGTTCATGCACGGTGCCCAATATGACAGAACGGAGTCAAATCAGTAGTGGTAATCATTTGGGGTCTTAACCAGTGTGACGTCATTCCCCTTTCGAGAGCTTGCCAATCACTGGCGTGCAGTGGGCGGGGCTTACCTGCAAAGGGCCACGGATTTTGCTTATAATCAAGGCCACCGAAAACAGATCTATCTTTTGGTGGTCTCGGTATAATGCTGTATAAGCCGCGAGCCATGAAACTTTAACCACAGTCATGTTGTGACCTATCCTATATCGTTGCCAGAAGGACAATTATGGCTAAATTTAACCTTAAATAAAAAAAAAAAAACTACTGAGGCTAGAAGGCTGCAATTTGGTATGTTTGATGATTGGAGGGTTGATGATCAACTTACTAATTCCCAGCCCTCTAGCCTCAGTAGTTTTTAAGATCTGAGGGCAGGTAGAAAAAAATGGGGACAGAAAAAAGTGTGGACGGACAGACAAAGCCGGCACAATAGTTTTCTTTTCAGAAAACTACAAAGAACCCAGTCTTCACGCCATTTGTAACGTTTAAGTTCTCAGAAACAGCTGATTGAGCCTACTAACAAAAGCATTAGGAAAATAATTTTTAGCTTGCTATAAGAAACGAATTTATTAATGGAATTATTATTTTTATTTTTATACCAAATTATAAAAAGGGTATACAAAGGTAAACTAGCATATCTTATGTCAAGGTAAAATCCCTCAAAATCACTGTTTGCCAGTTCGCTTGTTTGCGTTGTAAGCATACCTCAGTTCCCCCAACTCTCTCTCTCTCTCTCTCTCTCTCTCTCTCTCTCTCTCTCTCTCTCTCTCTCTCTCTCTCTCTCTCCCGGTACTGTTGATATACTTTAATGAAATATGAATTACTTGATCATTAACATAAAAATAGGAAACTAAAACTACAGAGAGTTCAAGACGCCATCGAATGAGTGCATGCATACATACGTATGTTTACCCTTTTCTTTTTCCTTTTCTTGATTTAACTGTACCGCTTTTATTGCAAGTGTAGTTGACTTAAGTATGATTATCAAACATATCATAACATGTTTAAAATGCAAATTTCATATCTAAGCAAGAAAAACCAAACAGGCTGTAGTAAGTTCACTGGTGGAATGGAATGAGTGTATGCATATGTATGTAGGCACACACACATGCATTTATTTTTTGGTCTGTAAAACCAAAACAAATAGAAAATACAGTAAAAATATAAACAAGAATACTGTAGCATAAAATATAAGCAAAACGGTGTAAGTGTGTGTGTTACTGTATTAGGCTTTAATGTAAACATACCTCATTTCTCTCTCTCTCTCTCTCTCTCTCTCTCTCTCTCTCTCTCTCTCTCTCTCTCTCTCTCTCTCTCTCTCCACTGTATACCAGTACGGTACATATCCTTTAATGCAATATCAATTATTGTACCATAAACATAAAAAAAAACACACGAAAGTAAACAAACTCCAGGAAGTTCACAACGTCATCGAATGAATCTGTGGTATTTTTTGCTTTGTCTGATTTACTGTACCATACTTCATGACAAGTTTAGTTGACTCTATGATTATCACACATATTCCAACAGTACACAAGAGAATATTGTATCACTGTTGATGTTTCATCTCCAATTACTGTAAAAATATTTAAAATGCGAATTCCATATGTAGGTAAGACAAAACCAAACTAAACAGGCTACAGCAAGTTTACCCACTCCACAGAATTAGTGAGTACGTTCGTGCTGTCTTTTTTTTTCTCTCTTTGCTTGATTTAATGTACCGTGCTTCATTACAAGTCTGATTATTACACATATCACAACAGTGCACAAGAGATTATTTTATTACCGTTAATATTTCATCTTTAATCACCGTAAAAATGTTTGATATGCAAATTTCATATGTAGGCAAGAGAATGCCAAACAGGTTATAGTAAGTTTACCCACACCTAGGAATAAGTGCGTACATACGTGTTGCTTTTTTTATCTTTTTGCTTTGCTTGATTTAATATACCACATTTCATTATAAGTTTAGCTGATATTAAGTATGATTATCACAGATACCATAACAGCACACAAGTGAATATTTTATCACTTGATACTTTATCTCCGCTCTCTCTCTCTCTCTCTCTCTCTCTCTCTCTCTCTCTCTCTCTCTCTCTCTCTCTCTCTCTCTCTGCACATGGCTGCAATTATCTTTTGGTTTGAAAGAATAAAAATTGAGAAGATACAGTAAAAATATAAACGAGAATACTGTAGCATAAAATGTTAATAAAAAGTGAAGGAGTATGTGTGTTACTGTACTTACAATTCACTGTAAACATACCTCTCTCTCTCTCTCTCTCTCTCTCTCTCTCTCTCTGTACTGTACATATCTTTCAACAAAATATGAATTACTATATCATAGACATAACAACTTGAAACCAAACAAGCTCTATCAAATCAGGTCCACCTAGCCCACTTCGCCCATCCAACACTGCCTATCCCTGCCAAAACCCTTTCCCGGTCAGTCCAAGCGTCAGCGGTGTTACCAACATTGCCAACCATCAGAGGGTGTTTTTTTAATTTTTTTTTATTTATATACACTATATATCTTTGGGGCCCTGATCCCTGGTCCAGATGTGACAGATAATGTCGAGTTCTGGATAATGGCAATCCGGATAATTGAGGGATTACTGTATCTTCCTTCAGAAGAATATGGAAGGGGAGATATGGAGACTGATAACAAAAAACATATTCTTTGCAGAGAATTATGCACATTCAACATCAATATTCAAGATAATTAGTAGATTTGAAAGATAAAGGAAGAAAATTTTTCACAGACATATTAATTTGACTATCTTTGCAATGTCAGATATTATGAAGAGTCTGCAGTGGATACGTTTTTATGGGTCCCATGCAGATGATCCAAAACCAAAACAAGAGAATTAGATAAGAGATATTTTATTTTCATATCCTTTATCTATATGTGATTTCACAAAATTACTTTTGTTGTTGAAACCTTGAATATTGAATGCATCTTTTGTCTTGTGTAGTAAGTCAAATGATGAGGCAGCTCCTCTTTAATTAATTCGATAATACCAGTGAACTATCTTAACCTTTCACTTACTGATGACAAATATAAACTTCATCCAAATTTAAGTCCTTTGCTTACTGATGGCACAAACATCAAAATAAAAAAAGATAAAAAGATTGCACAAAGCAGCAGACAAGATAAAGTACATTTTCAGCAAGTGTTCCTGATATTTTTTTTTTTATATTTATGCAACATTTATATTTATTTATCTAGTATAGTTTTAGGTTTTTATTCTATAATTGCATTATTCATCTTTTTTTTCTGAAAGAGAGAGAGAGAGAGAGAGAGAGAGAGAGAGAGAGAGAGAGAGAGAGAGAGAGAGAGAGAGAGAGAGAGAGAGAGAATGTATATTTTTTACATATGTAACAGGCATGCTTATTTGCTTTACATAGTTTTAGATTTTTATTCTATAATAACATTACTTATCTTTTTTCTGTGTGCAGGAGTCAGCACATGCACACAAAAATGAGAGAGAGAGAGAGAGAGAGAGAGAGAGAGAGAGAGAGAGAGAGAGAGAGAGAGAGAGAGAGAGAGAGAGATTTGTGCATAAGCAAAAATGTATGTTTATTTGTTATGTATTGTTTTAGAATTTTATTCTTTAATTACATCATTCATCTTTTTTTCTTTGGAGAGAGAGAGAGAGAGAGAGAGAGAGAGAGAGAGAGAGAGAGAGAGAGAGAGAGAGAGAGAGGAACGAACACTTAACTGGATGCCAGTTATTTTACAGAAAACTTTATTTTAATTTTTAATTATTTTTTTCATATATTCCTTAGTGTAATTAGAACTTTTGCATTGAAAAACCAACGTAATTTATTTGGGCATATTATGGATTTACAATGACGGTTTTATCACCTAATTTTGGGTCAAATTATTTTTTTGAGATGAATGCAAAATTCTCTACTTGTTATTTCAGATACACAAGTTATTTGGTGGGCGGGGGTGTTATTCCGTTGTGTAGAGAAATCATTCGTCTGTAAAATGAAAGAAAATTGAGTAGTCTACCTTGAAAACTGTCAGAGTTACACGTCTTAAACCAAATAAAGGTATAAACATTCTTTGCAAATATCGCGTGGGTGAATGGCACTTTTCTCACAAAAAATGCAATGCTACTTTGTCATTTATTTTTTCATGTTTTCCTTGCTCTAATTACAGCTTTTGCTTTGTATTAACTAGGTAATTTACCTGGGTGTGCTACAGAAAAAAAGAAGACTTCATCGCAATTAGTTTTTTAGTAAATATTTTTTGGGGGAAGAGCTCAAAATTTTCTTGAACCTCATAATTTCAACTCCTTATTTCACCTACATAATAGTTATTTTGAGGGGATTTTTATGTCATTGTATAGAATAAGTAATCAGCTGCAAAATGAAAGAAAGTTGAATGATCTACCTTGAAAATTGTCAGAGATATGCGTCTTTGAACAAGTAAAAGTATAAACATTTTTACACTTGCCGCTTGAGTCACTGCCACTCCCCACAGACATAATTGCCCCAAGAGTCATAAGCGATAGGGTTAATGAGATACTGTACTATGAGTGTATGTATATGACTGTCTGTCAGTAGCAGACCACTATGCTAAAATACAAATTTTGTTGTTTTGTTTCTGGTGGGTTTTGTGCTAAGGTGGAGAGTGATAGGAAGTCTATGGATCAAACACCGCAGTTTCGTTATTTTAATTGTAATAGATTCGTCACTCGAAAAAGTTTTGCCGAGTTGAATAGTGTGGGGCGGGAGGTGTAGGAGTTCTGCACGTTCTTGGCGGTTTTGTCTATCACTCAAAAAAACTAATGATGGGCCAGTAACTCAGAATTTTTGTAGTAGCTATAAGAAAGCTCCTCAGGAGGATGATGTACAGTTTTCATGGGGTGAGGGTAAACAGGAAGCTTTTCAAAAAGTCAAGGAGGCTTAAATGAGTCCTCCAGTTTTAAAGTTCCCGGATTTTTTCTTGCCATTGACATTAGTGACTAATGCCAGTCAAGAGTGTAAATTGCATCCAATAGCTTTTATAGTAGAAAGTTCAAGACACGAGGGAGTAATGAACGGTTAATGGCGACGGTGGATAAGAAAGCTTTTGCAATGGTGTCTAATTTGATGCATTTCAAGATGCTACTAATGGGGAATAAGGTGGAAGTTTTTATGGATCATAAGCCGTTGTTGGATCTTTTTAATTAACCTGATATGTCTCCTAAGAGGACTAGGTGGTTTTTAACAACTAGGGATTTTGATGCTAAGCTTAAGTACATTGAGGGTAAACATAATGTGGTAACATTAGTTCTTAGTAGGAATTTTGTGGATACAGAGAGTGAACATGTGTGACTGTAACCGGCAAGTGTGTGGATTGGGACATTAGTTTGGAGGAAAAGAAACAAGATGAAGATGGGGTTTTAACAGATGCAGAGGCTTTTTTTGGAGGGGAATTATTGAGAAAGGGTCATAGATTGCCTTACTCAGGTCTGGAATTAGAGGGTAAATTGTTGGTGAGGAAAATAAAATATAAGTTGAGGAGTAGTGAGGATTTTGGTGCCAAAGGAGTTAGCTCCAGTGGTTTTGGAGATAGTACATTGTAAATTTGGTAGTCCACATTTAGGGATTAAGAGGACGTGTCAGAAGGTACGTAATCAATTTTTCTGGAAGAATATGTTTTCTTCGGTGGACACACTTGTGAAGGGATGCTCGGTGTGTAATTCGTGTAAACCGGTGAGGGTTACGTTGTGTAAATTGGGGTCTTTTCTTATCCCTAGTAGACCTCTTCAGAGGGTGCATATGGATCTTCTAACGAACTTTTACGGCTCAGGGTTTGGACATAAGCATTTGCTGGTGATTACAGATGAGTTAACAAGGTTAATGGAGATTTTGCCATTAAAGAATAAGACAGTGGATGAGGTTGCAGTGACATTTTTTAATGGGTATATTTGTAGATATGGGGTCCCTGAGATACTTATCATTGACAATGGAAGAGAATTTATGAAAAGAACACTAGAATGTCCTGCACAAGTTATGGGGATACAGAGAGTAAATATTTTTCCGTATAGGCCAGATGTTAATGGGTTGTGTAAGTGTGCTAAAAGGAAAGTGTTCGAAACTCTTAGAGTTACAGTGGATGGTAATGTTAAGAATTGGGATAGATATGTGTGGTTAGATATGTCATAAATACAGTGGTTAGTGACACGATTGAGGCATTATTTGGTTATCCATTTCGGTGAGCATTGATTTGTTGTCAACATTATCACATTGTGACGATACAGTTAAATCATTAACTGCTACAGCTAAAAAGAGACACTCAAGCCTTATTAGTAATTTGGAGTCAAAGGCTCGAGAAATAGTTGCAAGAAGTAATGCGAAATTGGTTGGCTTAAGAGTTGCAGTTGGGGATAAGGTATTTTTGAAGATTAATGTTAGAAATGACTTGAATTATAACTTGGGTCCAAAATTTTACAGGCCGTTGCAGGTTACAGAAGAGAAAAGGGGAAATAGGTTCGTAGTTTTGAATTAAGACATGGGGTGACGAGATTAACACATTTCTAAGATTAAAAGAACAGTTTAATGTTGGGGGCTAACGAGTATTGAAATGTGGGGTATGTTGACCATGGAGTTTTTCAATCTTTGTTTTTTTTTTTGTGAGGTAAAGTTGTTATTTATGTTTTTTTCTTTCCTTTGCTCACAGATGTGGGGATTTAGTATACTCTTCACCTTCGTAGTGGCTGTGAGTGCAGTAGGCAAGGTTTATTGGCGACCGGGGGGATGGATTTGAAGAGGATCATGATGTTTGGCTCAACCATGATAGGAATGTCATGAGCGTGGAATTTGAGGATCTTGCGTCAGCTAGGACTGAGTTGGAATGTTCTCAGAATAGTGTTGAAACTCTAAAGAAGACACTAGAGGAGGTGAGACTGGAACTCAATATGCCAGATCCGTTAACACATTTGTTTTCAGAAGTTAGAGTTACACCTGACAGAATTCAGAGCACTATTAGAGAGACAATTACATGGTTTCCAGACATGAAGCCGAACGGTACGAAACTTACATGTGGTAGAACCGAGAGACGTAAAAGGGCGGTTCCTTTAGTTGTGGGGACGATGGCATTGGCAGTAGCAGCAATTGGTGGGGTAGCAATGATAAGCCTGACAAAGGTTGAGGTGTTGGAAGCTGAAGTAGCTAATCAGCGGAGAGTTTTGGAAAAGTTAAATGGGAGTAACGTAGTGTTATGTAAGCATTCTGATGATTTGAGGAAGATGTCCAGTGTGTTACAAGTTACGGTTTGGGAGGTTGGAGGTGATTTAGATTTGACAGTTGTTTTCTTTACAGTACATACTACAATTTTAAATATTGAGAAGGAGACCGAATCGTTGCTGGCAGAGATAAAATCTCAAGTGAAAGCTGAAATAGCAGCATTAGAAGGGCGTATTTCTTAAGTTATTTTTACCTTTGGGTGTGTTAGAATAAGTTTTAATGAACGGGGCTTATAAATGGGGGTCCAGTATTATTTTTACTGGTATTCATTTATATAGGTAGTATGTGATAATAAAGATATGTTTATCAGACAGGCGGTTAATAGTAGAGATACCTACCAGCACGAAGGATCCATTTCGTAATTATATCATGTGACCTTTTCCTAGTACATATAATAATAGTGTAGTGATGTTAGATGAACTAGAGGTTACGTATATAATAGGAGACAAGTTTCAGTCAGTAGCCATTGATTATAAGGTTGGGTGTACATTAGTTAATAATAAATATATCTGTAACAATAAGGGATTTGTCTTGAGTGATATTATCTTAAGGGTTGTGAGTTTAAATTGACGGACAGCATGACTGTTACACAATGTGGATTTAGACTGGCCCCTAGTGATTATATGGCAATGCCATTAGAAACAACTTCGGCTATATACTGTCACAGATGCAAGTTGACCAGGCTATGTTTTAACAAGTCGACATTGTTCATCTTGGCGGGGTCTCGGGTGTTCAATGGAGCGTGCAGGATAGTCTCTACTCATTTCTTGGTGATGAAAAGACATATCTACAACTTGCCAGAGAGGATCTTTATGCAACATGTCTGTAATTACCACAGGGCTGTGGAATTACCAGTCCTACCAGAGGTTACAACATTGCCGCCATTGAACCGGATGGAGGACATAGACTATATAGAGTGGATTAGCAGCAATAAGTTCGTCTTACCAGGTTTCTTTGGTACGTTACTGGTAATTATGTTTATCATGGTTGTGACTATTATCCTGAAGTGCGGGCATCTATGCTGCTTCAAGGAGAGGCAGTTCCCACAAGTGCAAATGACAGTGAATCATGAAACCGCACCATAGTTATTGCATAAATGTACTTCAGGTCAAGGGCAACCTGTATGAGGTGGTCGAGCCCTCTTAAATTGCCGCGGGGGCGGGGTTATGTATGACATATGAACTTGTTGGCGAAGTTCAGCTGTTTTGCAGTCGGGAAGTATGTTTTTAATAAGCATGATCTGGTGCATTCTCAGCACTTGTCAGATGATCACCTTTGATTTAGTGGGTGTTTGGGACACGTATCCGAGAATGGAAGTTTCCATCATAGTGGGATTGAAAGGCATGAATTTTTTTGTCTGGTATGAGTCGGATATTTTGGGTTTGTTAAATGAAATTGTGCGGCAGTATGTGCGTTACAAAAACACTAAGTGCAAAGGGCTCGTCTGGAAAATTGTTCATTCTTGGTAAGAATACCGACTGAAGGATCGCATGGGGACACGTTGGGAATCGGAATCCCTGTCGCTGAAAGTGAGGGAAATTACTAATCTTTATGACTTTGCATTACAGATCTGATTGATTTGCAGCGATTAATGCTTGCCTTTATTTGATATTTTTATTGTGTATATTATGAATTATGAACTGTCGTCTAATGGGCATTGTTTTGTCCATTGCAGAATATTTCAAGTTATGTAGAACCTTAATATGTCATATTGGCCCTTGTGGAAATTAGACTGGGGGTGCCAAGTGACTAAGTTTTTTTTTTTTTTTTTTTTTTAGTTCACAGATCACAGACAAACTTATGTGGTGGATGTTGGGTTTGTTTAGTGGGAAGCAGGAGTCAGTTCTTACATATTATGATTTCTCGCAACATTTTTATTTTGCTTTGGGATTAATTGTCTAACATGCATGATTTTTCATTTACCTGTCCTTTGTTAGATTTGCATAATAAATGTCTAATTTTTTGCATTCTGGGGTTTGATTCACACACACTTAGGTTAGGAGGTTTTCAGTTGAGAGAGAGAGAGAGAGAGAGAGAGAGAGAGAGAGAGAGAGAGAGAGAGGGAGAGAGAGAGGAGTGGGAATTTTCTGTTATGAGCTACCAATGTTGCCAACCATTTCCGAGGTAAGTTCTCCTGGCCTTGTATGGGTGAATGCAGGGATAATAGTTGGCAGATAACCTGATATCATATATATATATATATATATATATATATATATATATATATATATATATATATATATATATATATATATATATATATATATATATATATATATATATATATATATACATATATATATATATATATATATATATATATATATATATATATATATATATATATATATACATACATACATATATATATATATATATATATATATATATATATATATATATATATATATATATATATATATATATATATATATATATATATACATACTTTACATAAAAAAATAATCCTAGTTATTTTATTTCATCAAATGTTTCTCAAAAAGAGAGTTTCAAATAAATAATTTTCCAGTTTAGTTTGAATATGTAAGTGCATTGTTTTCTTTTTGCGTTATTTAGGACCTAAATAAAGCAAAATAACATAAGAAATATTTGGATAAGTTTATTTAGAGTTTTGATCAATAATTTTTTTATTAATGAGATGTTTTACAGATAATACCAAAGGTAGTATTTTCAGTATGCTTGATGATATTTTCTCCAGTTTCTAAGACTCTGCGAGTCCCTCGAACTTTTTTTTTTTAAGATAAGAATAAAAATGCATGCATTAAAAAGAATTATTCTCAATATATTTTCCCCTAACGCATTCATGACCAGGTACTTGTGTTATTATTTTGGGCTCTAATGTAGCCTAATGTGGGAGACGGCATTCGGTTCTCAGTGTGTCTTCTGGATCTCGTTTATCCACTACTCTTTTCCAAGGGTCTCTTCTAGTTTTTAGATATTCATCGAGACTAGGAATTACTATTTACATTTGCCGATCACGCGATTACATTGCTTGCCACCAGGGCATAACCTTTTTCCGTGCAATCAAGACTGCATCTCGATTTAGTACGGCCCCCATTTTCTGCAGATGACTTAAACGACCTGTGTTTTGTTTTAGTATATTTTTAGACACTTACTTTTTTAATTCTTAACACATTCCCGATGCAGACACATACTCAAACATTTGTTTTTTTATATGTATATCTTCACTGCCTAAGTTATTGTTGGCAGTTATAATGAAGGCTCGCAAGGAAAAGAAAAACATCAGGAAATTCAACCACAGGATGAAGAGTGATGCATAGTTACCAACTACTTTTTATTTCAGTAATTTTCATATATCGTTTTCTATTCCTCTTAGGACTTCTTTTAAACCTCCAGTCCCTTGTAATACGAAGAAAGTAATCCTTAGTGAACCATTATAATTCTAGTATTGTAATTATCAAATGTTTTTGAAGTTTAATGTTCAGTTCCTATATTATAGAACACTAGGACACGTATTTTTTCACGTAAAGAAAGTGTACAATAAAATAGGAAATGATATAACAAAATACGTAAATTAAAACATAAGTAACTTTATATAATTAAGTTTTTTTTTCTTCTTACCGATAAAGAATTCTTTTGTTCTCCGCTATTAAGACAAAGGAAATCTTTATGCAATGAGATACTCAAGTTTCCTCCATTGGTTTCACATGCATGGTAAAGATTCCGCTGCTCCTTCAGTCGTTACATCGACCTTCAATATCAGCTTGACTAAAATTATGAACACATCGATCACCCTCTTTCTATCTTTTACTCTTCTTTTTTCATTCATGTAAAAGCCTTAATACCAGTATTTCTCCCATGACTTTGATCTTCCAGTGTGTAAGTAGCACATAATTTTGTATTCAGAATCCATCAGCATATGTAAATATCTTATATACCAACTCTGTAAGTACTTAATCACTATCTCTACATAGGAACTAAGGAGAAAATAAAGTTATGAGGTGCATATATATATATATATATATATATATATATATATATATATATATATATATATATATATATATATATATATATATATATATATATATATATATATATATATATATATATATATATATATATATACATATATATATACATATATATATATATATATATATATATATATATATATATATATATATATATATAATATATATATAAATATATTCATCCAACACCACATTGGTCCGTGGCATATAAATATAAAGGAGCGCTCATTCAGAAAAAGGTGAAGGAAAGATAGTAGACCCTGAGCTTTCCTCTTTATTTTAAGATCTGATCACAGTAACAGGTCTTGAAATAAAGACGAAAGCTCAGGGTCTACGATCTTTCCCTTCACCTTTTCCTGCGAGCGCATATGCATACACATACATACTGTACATGCATAACCTATTAGTCTTTTCTCTACCAGATATATATGTATTTGTAATAGCAACAACGACCTCTTAATTCCCAATTTATTCACACTTTTTGAATTTGCTTGTAACTGCAAAACCTTAAATCTAATTGATAAAACAAATATAAAAAGAGGAATATATATAAAAGATGAATATAATTTTAATCCAGCACATACATTCATATATCTTTGGAAGTGAGTTCCGTTTAATAACGATGTAACACAGATATCTTCATCATAGTAGCATTGTGTTTAAATATTTGTTCCCTTTTAGGATGAAATATATACAGAATCTACTGGACACTTTATTTTTTTTACTAAATAAAGATTCATATTTGTAATAAATTGCAGCTATGATTTCTGACCTTTGGATTGGGGTGACCCGGGATTTGTTTTGTGAAGGTTATCTGACTGTCGATCTGGCTGAATTATCTTTTCAATAAGACTCAAGAGGTTTTAATCCACGATATCTTCCTTCCAATTCCCTTTTGATAAGTTATGTTATCTGGCTGGCTTATGATTTACAGATGTTTGCATCGCATTACTAATATTCATAAGTTGCTGTCCTTACGGGAGGAAGATTCTGGGATCAGCCATCATAAGCCAAACAGATAACGTGAACTTTGCAGAAGGCACGAGAAGGCAAATATTGTGGACAATACCTCTTGAATTCTCTTATAAAGACGATAGTCCAGCTAGACCAAGATAAATAACCATCGTTAAATATATCCGAGGTCAACCCTGTAAACCAAGGTCCAGGGCTCATGGCTGTGATCCATTTCCTGTGTGTATGTGTGTGTGTCTGCTTCTATATTCCTATATTTTTATTTACGAAACCTAGTTCAGCTTTTGTATAGTTAAAATTGAAAGATTAATCAAATTTAAACACCAATTGTAGACAGTATAATTGCTTCTTCAGGTACCCCTAAATTTCGTTATCAACAGTATTTCATTCATAAACTTACATGATGATCACTTTAGGAGTGTTTTCAATTATAATGGCCACAATGCCATTAAGGAAATATAGGAGCGGGCTTACTTATATTACCAGTGACTTACATTTTCGTTTACTAATATTACAGTCAAGATATTCTCGCATGATAGAACAACGAAAACATTTGTTACTCGCTTAAAACGTTATTTCAAAACAAATTGAAAGCAACGAGCATAAATGCATCTAACAGAAGCTGCCTGGCTCTGGCTTGATACAGATCATATTGGAAGTGTTTTCTCCTTTTCTTTTTGTAAATAAGAGTGGAATTTTTCCCCTATTTTATTACAGATGCGTTTGCAGACGTGTTCATCAGTAAGTCTGAAATGTTTGGATATTGTATGGTGAACGAGTGAGGGTGAACAGCGATATCATCAATATGAAGATACAGTGTTAGGTAAGGGTTCAGGGAAACTAAATGACCCATTCATGCATTTTCAGTAAACGATCCTTGTAATGACTATGAAACAGGAGGGATGGTAATGCTCAGTTTCTGCATATGAATGCGGGCCATTCGTTATATCTGCCTCATTCAGAGGAGAAGGAGTTTCGAAAATGAATTGTCTGAGCAATATATGTCAAGAAAGATTGGTCGAGAGGGTGAAAATGGCAGTAAAGGAAGAGGGTGCGAATAAAGCGTTTGATAGTTAGTATAGCTGAATACAAGCATAACAGTTAGTTGAGGCGCTTTCCCAATGTTTCTTCTTATAATAAGGCCGGCGAGTATGCTTGAAAAGACCAATAATCAACTCACAAAACAAGAGGAAATGTTGGATACATATAAAATAACACTTGAAATACAACGGAAAAAATATTTGCAGGTATGATTTACAATATACATGGAGTGTAATACATAGAATAATAATGAAAAAAATTATGTGTTCACTATCTTTTTTAAGTGTCTCAGACAAGAAAGTATATTTCAAAGATATCGTTGAGATAAAGTAATAACTTCAATTGCTGAAGTTATTCTCTCCAAAGAGAAGCTGTAATTTTAATTGCTTTGCCAGTGATTGACAAGTGAGATGACACATTTAACTGAAGTATATAACATAAAATAAGTTTGGTAAAATTGTATGTTTTAGCAATAATCTTAATATGAAGCTCTTCAAAGAGCAACCTGTTTACATTCGAATTTCATCGAGGCTAAATGGAGATAAATGATATTTCCCATTAAGTATTTGCAAAATACAAATATTACTCTATACTTCCTAACTTCATAATTTCTGTGGGGGAAAAATTTTTCATCTCCCCTAAACCATCATATAAATACTCTTATATATATGTATGTATATATACATACATATATATATGTCACTGAGTTCATATACGAAAAGTTAATTCTTTAGCAGGTGGCGAGTGCCACCCAAAAACATGAACTCGATAGAGACAGTTATTTTACGGTAATTAAGACACAAGGTAAACAATGTTTTATTTGAACCGAAGTTCACTAGTCTAAAGGCCATTTTTGCCTTGGTAAGGATAAAAGTACGAATAGGTAGATATTCATTTCAGAACCACAGTCGAAGTCCTGCATTATCGTCTCCATTACCACGTTTACAATTTTTTTGCTTGCTACTCGTTCCACTCACTTTGACTTTTAACCTTTTACTTTGCCACTATTTCCTCTGCCATCAGGGAATTTGCGTTTCATAATGTATGATTCTGGTTGCTTCAATAAAACTTTAATCAAAACCTTATTCTTGCCTTGAATTGGATTTTTAAAACCTTTTGAATATAGGTTTATGGAATTCATTACATCAAACAAATTGTTGAAAATCGTAATGAATATAGTTGTGGCTTCGCATTCATTAAAATCACTAAGATCGTTATCCACAAAAAGCTATAGAGATTTTGCCACTGATTCACTCAGTTACGGAGCTGCCAATTTCACATTCATTTTCTTTTTGATCCATTCTATATGCTAGAATCTAAGTTTATTGCCAAAATATAAACCCTCGTTTAACTGCAATCTATGTAATTTCTCTATGTAATTCCATTTAATTAGGTTACCTTCTTTTCTCCAACACTCATCTGGTCAATCGTGTCGCTTAAAAGTTCTCAGGGCCAGGCTAGGCCTTGATCTCCATGGTTTTCTATATTTTAGCTGGATTTTTATTTGGAGGCTCTTTATTTACGCTGTTCCTCTTCTTTAAGAAACCGATTTAAATAGATTTAAAACACTGTCGTATCCTTACAGTAAGCTGTAAATCGTGGCCTTTATTTTCCCTTTTAACGGTTTTTTTTCTGTACCAAGAATACCAAAATTTAGTGGTTTATGACGAACGCGCATTTATTGTGACATAATAACATAAGATATATATTATTTGCATACACGTTTTTTCTTTCTTCAAATAAGAAGAGTATGCATATCATTGGTAACAATAGGTCATCTCTCAGTCCCAGGCTTTGCCCTGGTAAAGGGCGTGGCTCAACTTCACAGGTCTATATATATATACATATATATATATATATATATATATATATATATATATATATATATATATATATATATATATATATATATATATTATGCCCTAAAACAAGGTCAGAGAGGATCATAATCTCCTACATTTCTTTTAAGAACAATGTCATATCATATATCTGTAAGATTCTCCGATACCAATAGCCTGCATGTATATGTATGTATATATATATATATATATATATATATATATATATATATATATATATATATATATATATATATATATATATATATTATGCCCTAAACCAAGGTCAGAGAGGGTCATAATCTCCTTCTACATCTCTTTTAAGAACTATGTCATATCCTATATCTCTAAGATTCTCCGGTATCAATGGCCTGCACTGGGTCAGCACATTCTTTCTCTCCCATCAACTCCTCACTCTTTCTATCAAACAAAGGCTTACTGGATTAAAATGCCGAGATACAAAGCTAGACTTTATTTTTAAAATTAATGAAAGCATTTCAGCAAAAGCTATGGTCAGAAAAAGGAGTCTCTCACACACACAAAAATGGAAGTCATAACTGCAGGAATCTCAGATTCACAATCAATCGAATTAATGATTTTGGACCAACTAATACCAGTGACTAACACCCTGGTCACCAAACAAAACAAAAAGGTCATGAATTACTCCAGACCAAAATAAATATCATATAGTATGTTAAAAAGAACACCACCAGATGTAGGAGATTATGACCCCCTCTGACCTTGTTTTAGTGTATAACACACACACACACACACACACACACACACACACACACACACACACACATATATATATATATATATATATATATATATATATATATATATATATATATATATATATATATATATATATATATATATATATATATATATATATATATATATATATATATATAATGTTTTAGTGAACTATGTGCTGGCCTGTGAAAGGTATATTCGGTGTAGGTGGCATTTTGGTTGACGTTGGAGGTTTCCACAGTTAGATACAGTGAGTATCTGATGCATTCATTTGTGCCTTCTGATCATGGACAAAATAAATGGAGACAATGTGACAGATTGATGGAAGCGTTGTGATCCTTCGAACATTGACGGTGTCGTCACGCTTCCAGGGAAGGGTTGTTAAGTGAGTGTGTGCATGAGTGCACTCTCTAATGGTATGTTATGAGGGGAACATACAATGGCTATTCACTTCGATTTGTGGCTGGGTGTGATTCGCTCTTCGTTCAGTGCTAGAGGATAAGAACAGCCACTGGGAGAAACGTTTATTTGCGGCGATAGGAACTGAGTAAGGTGCTTATATTTTTTCCAGACATTATATGGAATACCCAGGTTGTGTCGCAGTGAAACTCCCCTGTTTCTCCACTGTGCATTTTCCCATTCTGTTCTCCATTATGCATTTTCCTGTTTTAAATATCTTTTCTTTATACACCATTTCAAGTTTTAATATATTATATGTTTCTTTTAATGGGAATTCTGGGTTCGTCCTGTGAGGACGAACATTTTGGAAGTTGTGTTTTTTTAACATATTCTATAACATTTATTTATGTTAATTCGATGGATTGTGAGTCTGAATTTCCTCTAGTTATGATTTCCATTTATATGGGGTGTGAGTCACTTCATTTCATGACCATAGCTTTTGCTGAAATGCTTTCATTATTCCAGTAGGCCTTTGTTTGAGGATAGATTCAGTGATAGGAGTCGGTGAGAGAGAAAGAATGTGCTGACCCAGTGCTGGCCATTGCTAACAGGAGGGGCTCTGGGATGTAAGATGATATGACGCTGTTCTTAAAACAGATGTTGTAGGAGATTATCACCCTAATTGACCTTGTCGAAGGGCATAACACACACACACACACACACACACACACACACACATATATATATATATATATATATATATATATATATATATATATACACACATATACATACACACACACACACTTGCACACACACACACACACACACACACACACACACACACACACACACACATATATATATATATATATATATATATATATATATATATATATATATATGTATGTATGAATGAACAAAATATAAAGCACAAGTAAACACACTGTTTACTTATCCTTTGTTTAAATTCTGCTCTGCAAGATATAAGGAAAATTATTAAATGTTTTAGCTTCTTTGCTGAAATCAATGAATTTTCCACCAAGTATGGAAGTTTCTATCAGTTATATTTTTTATATCCACTGAGAAATCATTTCTCTCAAGTCAGGAAATAAACATTTTAGTTAAATGTTGGTATAGATTTTTTTTTATTAAAAAAAGGTATTTCATGGGATTCGATGGCGTACAGACAAGAGATTAGATATTAGATTAGGGATCAAAATCTGTTTAAAGATTATATCTATCTTTTAAAAAGATTACATTCACCTTTTTAAAAGATCACATTCACCTTTTTACAAGATCACATTCACCTTTTTACTATGGTAAAAAATAAGTTAATACCACTTTACCTTATACAAGTCCCTGCACACCATTACACAACTCCTTTTTCCTCAGTAAAAACACTTGTACCTTGGGCATGTTACAATATATTCTATTTTATATCAGATTCTACCAAGGGAGAATTAAGTATTATTAACAGTTCACAAAACTTATATGTTTGGGAAAATGACCACAATTTTACACTCTTCTATATGGAGAGGGGATGAGAGAGAGAGAGAGAGAGAGAGAGAGAGAGAGAGAGAGAGAGAGAGAGAGAGAGAGAGACCACCCTTTCTTTACCAAATCTCTATCTGAACTAACTTTATTTTACCAATATCTCTTATGAGGTTAAACCAGGGTTGCCAGGTAGGAATTTGTAGAATGTGGTTACCCTAGAAAGAACAGGCATAAACTGAGTTTCTTCCCTGGGGAAAGGAAGGAAAAAACAGATTCTTCCCCTGAAGAGGGAAAAAAGACAAAGGAAATTATTCCCTGGTTCAGAGAATTACATAGGCCCACCTCTTACCTGAATGATTGACAACTTCCTGTTTAAACACTTGTGTAAACACACAGGCCTCTGAACTGGCCATGGTTATCAAACCTGTTGACCCATCTCCCTTTTAACTGATAACATAAGTGGCTTCTAGGATCTCTCTCTCATACCCATACCCTTTCCACCTGAACAAAGCCTACAGGAAGGCACATCTTATCTTATCACCAGCCGACCCTTCTTTGTAGAATCTAAGATTTAGCATTTTCCATAAAACTATTTTCACAGTTATTACAGTCAATATACAACAATCACAAACGAAAAAATATATAAGCATTGCACAAAACCACACATACTACAAAACCACCTGCGTTATAGTTCACAACATATAAAAAATATTGAAAATAACACATCAAAAATACAGAAAACATTATATATATATATATATATATATATATATATATATATATATATATATATATATATATATATATATATATATATATATATATATATATATACACATACACATATACATATACATATACATATACATACATATATATATATATATATATATATATATATATATATATATATATATATATAGCCAACAGTCAAGGGCAAATTCACAATCAGGAGATCCATAAAGACAAGAAGTCTTCAAAGTTCTTTATTTAGAAACGTTTCGTGCAATCCTTTGCACATCATCAGTCTGCAATAAATTATAAAGAGCAGTTAAAACTAGTTAAAATAACAATTATTATACCGACAGTAAAAAATTTTATAAAGTGACATAAAAGCAGAAAAATTTTATGAAAAAATAAAATAAAATAAAAATAAATAAATATATTAAAATTCATCAAGTTTGTGAAGGAAATTTAACTACCCTACAGTACAACGCAAGAGGGAAGAATGGCCAGAAGAAACGTCAATGCCCAGACAACGCCTTAAGCGGGAGAGAGAGAAACCGCAGAAGTGTTACTATTCAAATTAGGGGACAGGTGCTTTCGTATATAATGATTCAAGGGTAGTTAAAAAGGCAGTTTGAGATGTAGCACTGAGAATCGAAAATGTGTTTTTTCAACATGAATTTTACATTTAGTAGCATGTGTTCGAATGCTAGAAAGTTCTGGATTGGATATACGGGAACCTGTGCGATAACTGTGTCCTAAGTGGCTGTAATAGCGGACTTGCAACAGTCTTTTACTGGAACCAACATAAGTACCAAGACATCTTGGGCATTCAAAGTTATAGATAATGCTGGACCGCATAAAATCCTGCAACTTGTCCTTATAGGAGAAAAAATTTCCAACCTTTTTTGGATTTCATAGGAATCAAATTTAATTTTAAAACCTATTCTCTTTCAATGATTTTTTATTTTTGAACGTAATTTGTCCGAGTGGGTAAAGGGAATAACAGCATACATGTTCAATTTAGGAACATTAAAGTTTTCAGAGGAGGGAGACATATATTTGAAAGCATATTATTAATTATTTTCTGGACTAGGAATTGAGGATACGAATTAGCCGAAAAAACTTTGATAAATAATCAATTTCCAAGTGAAAATTGGACCAACTAGAAGTATATTTAAGAGCTCGATGTACCAATGTTGTAATAGAATTTATCTTAAAAGAATAAAAACAAGACCTAAAATAGTTACTGCCCAAGCCTGTAAACGTATTCTTACGATAAACAGAAGTCGTAAAAGGCATGTTGATCTCTGGTACTTTTTACATCCAAAAAGCTAACGAATTTTGTTGTTCAGTCTCAATAGTAAATTTCATATTGGGATGTACAGAATTAATAAAATCAAGAAATTCATGATATTGCCAAGGATAAGTGAATAGGGCAAAAGTGTCATCAACATATCGTTTATATAGAACAGGCTTAAACTGGGCTGGGCAATTATTTAAAAATTCTTCTTCCAAATGACTCATGAAGAAGTTAGCAAACAACGGGCCCAAAGGGAACCCATAGCTACTCCCTCGACCTGCAAGTAGAGAGCATTATTAAAAATAAAAACAGTGTCTTGCACTGCAAGCTCAAGTAATGATTTAAAAGACTTCTGCTAAAACCATGAAATACATCATCAACTCTAAAGATTTTGTCAAGAATAATTTCAATAGTTTCTGAGACCGGGACATTGGTAAACAAAGCTTCAACGTCAAAACTTGTCATAAAAGAGGTCACCGTCTTGTTGGACAATTAGCTGTTGAAATTCGTACCCATTTTTATGGCAAACTGTGATATGGAAAACTCATTTAAAAGAGTTACAATAAATTTGGAGATTTTATAAGTAGGGCTATTATATGCAAACATAATTGGTCTGAGAGGAATATCTTCCTTAAGAATTTTTGGTAGTCCGTAAAGGATGCTAAATGATGAGTGGTAACATATATATATATATATATATATATATATATATATATATATATATATATATATATATATATATATATATATATATATATATATATATATATATATATATATATGAATGTCTTTTTTCCTGTAATACTTCAGTGTAATATGAATATAAGAAGGCCCATAAAACACAATTTAAACATTGAAACCATATATTTCGGGCACTTGCTTCTGTGCCCCTGTTCACTGGTAGAATATGGACAGATGAAATGTTACAAGGGTATATATACAAAACATAAAGGTGTGGCCTTAAGTCTCCGATGGTATGAAGGTGACCATTTCCTAAGAAGGAGGAGAATGACCAATTCCCTAGTGGTTTTTGGCCTCATTAGCTCCCATTTGGCGACGGATCTGGAGGTCGCGTTTCTTGGGCCATCTTCTTCAGGAGCGGTCTGAGGATTAAAGCGTCGATGTTGTCCGATTGCCAATGTCCACCTGACAGGTTCATATTGTTGGTTTGATTGATGATGGCAGATTCCAGCAGCTTTCTTTTGTACGGACAGCTACTTTTGAAAACCAACTGCCCCACTCCAGTTTATGACATGTCCTGTATTTCTGATATGTTAGGAAAATCCCCAAACTCTCCGAAGCGTAACCTACTGATCTTTTGTGCTCTGTTATTCTTTGCGAGAGCGATCTACCTGTCTCGCCTACGTAAATGTCATTACAATTGCTACACGGTATCTTGTAAACTCGGCTTCTTCCCATTTGTTATTTAAGTATACGTTAATGAGCGAACTCTGATGGATTTGGGATAATGGAAAATGAAGGGATTGTTAGACTTGAGTTGTTTAATGGCTTTTTTGGATGTTTTTGTCGTACAGAAGCTTTATTTCATTTTTAAAATCTATTTGTCTGTTGTGAGTGGGACCTCTATAGTATATTTTATTCGCTTTGTTAATAGCCCTCTCGATAATGTGTGGTGGATAGAGCAGTTGCGTTAGGTGTTGGCGGATCGTGTTGAATTCTTTATCTAGGTACTCATTTGAACATATCTTAAGTCCTCTGAGGAATAAGTTGCACCCTACCATGATTTTTACATAGACGTCGTGGTAGCTTAAGAAATGAAAGTAGGAAACAGCGAAGGTGGGTTTTCTATATACTGTAAATGCATATCTGTTCTGTTTTCTTATGATCAGTACATCTAGGAACGGCAGTTTTCCGTCCTTTTCCCATTCCGTTTTAAATTTTATGGTCGGAACTAGCGAATTTAGCCTATTAAAAAATCATTAAGTCCCCAGCTATTGTCCCAGAAAGTAAAGATATCATCTACGTATCTAAGCCAGATCATATTACGGGGTATGATAGATGACAAAAGTTCTGTTTCGAAATATTCCATGTACAAGTTTGCTACAGCCAAATTTTTGTTTGTAAAAATTACCATTGAAAGAAAACACGTCGTTAGTTACACAGAGATCGATAAGTTTTAAAGTTTTATCTATGCCAAGAGGAAAATGGTCTTCACATGGTTGTAACTTCCTCTCTAAGAAAGACAACACGTCGGCAATCGGGACTTTAGTAAATAATGGCTCGACGTCTAGGCTGAGCAATTTGATGTTGTTTGAGGGGATGTTTAAACTATTAAATTTTTGTATAAAATCCTCTGCATGTTTGACGTGGGAGGATGAGAAGGTTCCTAGAAAGGGTGATAACAGGTCTGCGAGCCATTTTGATAATTTGTACATGAAAGAGCCCCTGCTAGATATTATGGGGTGTAAAGGAATCCCATCTTTATGTGTTTTCGGGAGACTGCAAAAAATATGGGAGAGAGGGGTGGATTACCTTGAATGTCTCTAGTAGTTCTATGTCCTTCTTATTGCCCCCTATGGTTCTGACTGATTTGTTAAATTGAGCAGCAATATTTGTTGTGGGATCTTTCGTTAATTTGTCATAGGTCTCTGCATCGTTTAGAAGTTCTTGAACTTTATTGATGTATGTCTCCTTGTCTAAGAGAACTATTTTCCCGTCTTTGTCAGATTTTGTGATGATGATATCCCCCCTTTTCCATAAACTAACTAACGCTTTTTGGAATCTTTTCAGGAGCGAATTTTTTTTTTTATTTTGCTCCAAGACATTTAGCAAAATGCCTTTGAGACATGCCTCTTTCTAGTCATAATTGTTTTTTGCAAAATGTTTATCAAAAGCAACTAGGAAATTAAGATTACTCTCAGGACCAGGTTTTAGAGCGAATGAAACTCCAAGATTTAAAACGGTCTGTTCTTCTGCAGTGAGGGGATGGTTAGAGAGATTCAGCACATTATTGAGAAGGCCAAGATTATTCCATATGCTGTTCCTAATCAGTCTTTTTAATTTGTTGCACAAATTTCTGGAGTGGGACTCACTGCTTTCAATAGCACCTGATAGCACAAAATATGCCTCATGTGCAAACTTGTACATGGAATATTTCGAAACAGAACTTTTGTCGTCTATCAAACCCCGTAATATGATCTGGCTTAGATACGGACATGATATCTTTACTTTCTGGGACAATAGCCAGGGGGGACTTTAATGAATTTTTTAATAGGCTAAATTCGCTAGTTCCGACCATAAAATTTAAAACGGATCGGGAAAAGGACGGAAAACTGCCGTTCCAAGATGTACTGATCATAAGAAAACAGAACAGATATGCATTTACAGTATATAGAAAACCCACCTTCGCTGTTTCCAACATTCATTTCTTTAGCTACCACGACGTCTATGTAAAAATCATGGTAGGGTGCAACTTATTCCTCAGAGGACTTAGGATATGTTCAAATGAGTACCTAGATAAAAAATTCAACACGATCCGCCAACACCTAACGCAACTGCTCTATCCACCACACATTATCGAGAGGGCTATTAACAAAGCGAATAAAATATACTACAGAGGTCCCACTCACAACATACAAATAGATTTCAACAATGAAATAAAGCTTTTGTACGACAAAAACCTCCAAAAAGCCACCGAACAACTCAGGTCTAACAATCCCTTCATTTTCCATTATCCCAAATCCATCGGGAGTTCACTCATTAACGTATACTTAAATAACAAATGGGAAGAAGCCGGAGTTTACAAGATACCGTGTAGCAACTGTAATGACATTTACGTAGGCGAGACAGGTAGATCGCTCTCGCAAAGAATAACAGAGCACAAAAGATCAGTACGTTACACTTCGGAGAGTTTGGGGATTTTCCTATATATCAGAAATACAGGACATGTCATAAACTGGAGTGAGGCGGAGTTGGTTTTCAAAAGTAGCTGTCCGTACAAAAGAAAGATGCTGGAATCTGCTATCATCAATCTAACCAACAATATGAACCTGTCAGGAGAACATTGGAAATCGGACGACATCAACGCTTTAATCCTCAGACCACTCCTGAAGAAGATGGCCCAAGAAACGCGACCTCCAGATCTGTCGCCAAATGGGAGCTAATGAGGCCAAAAACCACTAGGGAATTGGTCATTCTCCTCCTTCTTAGGAAATGGTCACCTTCATACCATCGGAGACTTAAGGCCACACCTTTATGTTTTGTATATATACCCTTGTAACATTTCATCTGTCCATATTCTACCAGTGAACAGGGGCACAGAAGCAAGTGCCCGAAATATATGGTTTCAATCTTTAAATAGTGTTTTATGGGCTTCTTATATTCATATATATATATATATATATATATATATATATATATATATATATATATATATATATATATATATATATATATATATATATATATATATATATATATGTGTGTGT